>NC_048235.1:766510-913748 GCF_002007445.2 Ailuropoda melanoleuca
CCTTAAAATCTGTATTTAAACACTGAGGGAAAATCACAAAAAATATATGATAATCCTGCCTAATTTTTTTAATGTTTTCAAATTTAGCTTAAAAAATCTTTTTGATATTACAATTTTTGATAAGTTTTCTCTGATCCTATTTTTTTAGAGACATTCATCTAAAAAGAGTTCCATATGCACCTGAAAAAAGATGCTGTTTAACTAATGATATATACATAAATTTGGTCATGATATCCATGATGCTTATTGTCATAATTTATAAATCTTTTTTCATGGTTAGGTGGTGATTCTCTTGAAGGGAGGAAACAGGTCTCATTCATTTTCTTTCCTTACATCCGAGCACATACAAACACTCAACAGATTTTTGAAGTGATAGGGGAATCCTCCTAGCCTGTTACAGAACACAGACTAGATGATTTAATATAAGAAAGGAACTAAAATGACAATTCAGATAAAGGGCTGGTATCCAAGATCTATAAAGAACTTATCAAACTCAACACCCAAAAAACAAACAATCCAGTCAAGAAATGGGCAGAAGACATGAACAGACACTTCTTCAAAGAAGACATACAAATGGCTAACAGACACATAAAAAATGCTCAACATCATTTGCCATCAGGGAAATACAAATCAAAACCACAATGAGATACCACCTTACATCAGTTAGAATGGAAAAAATTAACAAGGCAGGAAACAACAAATGTTGGTGAAGATGTGGAGAAAGGGGAACCCTCTTACACCATTGATGGGAATGCAACATGGTACAGCCACTCTGGAAAACTGTATGGAGGTTCTTCAAGAAGTTAAAAATAGAGCTACCCTATGATCCAACAATTGCACTACTAGGTATTTACCCCAAAGATACAAATGTAGTGAAAAGAAGGGGCACATGCACCCCAATGTTCATAGCAGCAATGTCCACAATAGCCAAAATGTAGAAGGAGCTGGGATGCCCTTCAGCAGACGAATGGATAAAGAAGATGTGGTCCATATATACAATGGAATATCACTCAGCCATCAGAAAGGATAAATACCTATCATTTGCATCAACATGGATGGAACTGGAGGGGATTATGATAAGTGAAATCAGTCAAGCAGAGAAAGACAATTATCATATGGTTTCGCTCATATGTGGAACGTAAGGAATAGCACGGAGGACCATAGGGGAAGGGAGGGAAAACTGAATGGGAAGAAATCAGAGAGGGAGGGAAACCGTGAGAGACTCTGGACTCCAGGAGCCAAACTGAGGGTTACAGAAGGGAGGGGAGTAGGGGAATGGGGTAACCGGGTGATGGGTGTTAAGGAGGGCACATGCTATGATGAGCACTGGGTGTTATACTCAACTAAAGAATTGTTGAGCACTACATCAAAAACTAATGATGCACTATACAGTGGCTAACTGAACATAATAAAAATAAACAAATTAATTAATTAAAAAGTAAAAGAAAGGAATTGATAATCCACAAAGCCTCCACTAGACTGTGTCAATTGAGGCCAATGGCTTTCTCTGTCAGGTATTTACGTTATGCAAAAGTTTTACATTCTATAAGCAACAAAGGAAAGTGAATAATTAATGCTGAATACATCAAATTTCCCCCACTAAATACTGTAGCAATCACACATTTATATCTCATATTAAATTCACCTGAATCAACTTTAATGATACTTTAATCATGAGTAAAAGACCCTTAGGGTATAAAGCGCCCATATATGTTATAGAGCTTACTCCTTTAAAATTTCAGGACCCTTTCTCAATGGCCTTCATCTATTTGTGTAGTCATTTCTGTTTATTTTAAAAGATTTAATTTTATTTTTAAGTGACAAAAATGCTTATGCAATTGAGCCACATCTTTTAAGTGACTTTTAGAAAGCTTACTTTCTACCATGGTTTTTATTTTTAAACATTATAGCCTCACATATGATGAAAATATTTTGTATCTTACTATACCAAAATGCTATTTTATACAAATTATAAATACCTATGACTGAAAGACAAAAGACTTTTCCACAATAAATGAATTTAAATACTGGAAATACAGATTATCTCCAGAATTGGTGCTTACAAGATTTTTTATGAGTAGAATTCCTTTTGGCAGAAAGCAATTTGATTCAAACACTGAAGTGCAGGCAGAAGATCTGGATTCTAGGTCAATATATTTATGATTATTGATAAGTCACTTTAACATTTATGACCTTCCATTCCAGACACTTGAAAATAAGTAAATTGAACTAGATGATTCTTCAGTGCCCTGCAGGTTTTATAAGTCATAATCTATAAAGAAAGAACACAATCCTTCAGACTGCCTGGCTATCAGAATAGTTAAAAAAACTGCTTGAACCCTGTGGGTTTGTTTTAGGAAGATGATGCTTCTGGAGCACGTGATCATTTGAGAATGCAATCATGTAGGTTGTTTATCTCCCAGAAGAAATCTGAAGGAAGAGAGTCTAATTTTCCACGCAAGGTGTGTTGCGTGACTCCCACATACCACATCCACAGCATCATTGCTTCCTGGTTATGCTCAATGCAAAGAACAGATACACACACACCCCACTCCCTCAGATTCCTGAGCCCAAACTGCACAGACTCCCCGAGGATCTGGGTTTGGGTGTACTGTTTCTGAGTCATTTCCTTCAGCCTTACATAGTTCTGCTAAGGGAGGAAAGGGGAGCAGGACAGAAAGGTCACAACGTATGAGAAAAACACCTGCAGACCTCATCTTATCCTTTCTACTATTCCTAGGAAGAGCAAGCCATGTCTCCAGCTCTGTAGGGGTTTTCAGAACTCCTCCCGGAGCAGGAATATGCATGGTCATACGCCCGGATTGTGGCTCTTCCTGTGTCCCTCCCATCACACCAAGGTCTGCCCCCCTGACTTCTAGTGCCTTCTATTCTGATAGCACCTTCCACCTGGGCTCTACTTTGTGACTCGGGCTCTAGAAGTCCTGATTCTGGGAACTTCTCCCGATGCTGCTCAACACCCGCCCCCACTGTCCATTTTGAAGTTTCGTCATTATTACTGCCATTGGCATTCTGTCCCCAGGGCTGCTCTCTGAGCAACAGAGTCTATGTCCTAGACAGAGATAGAACACTTAAAGAAAATGAGAATCATTTCTTCTTTTAAAGAACAAAATCATTATTCCGAATGAAAGCAGCTTTTGGATCTTTATGTTTGTCTTATATTTAAGAAAAATTTCTGGAGCTGGAACATATATGAAGCAAGCTAAGTATCTGATTAACTTCTGGTGGTTAAAGACACATATAGTCACTGGGATAAATACCCATTATTATCTCAGAGAGCGATACCAGAAAATCTAATATCTATGGATAAAGAAAAAAAGGAAGCCAATATGAGGCTCCATTCATAAATCATAATTAGCTTTCAAAGACCAATATATTTTATTATGAATATAAATCTCGATAAGGCAAAACTATGAAAATTTCATGACTCCAAAGCCTTCAATTAAAATTAAAATGCCTTATTTAAAAATTTGATTTTTATGCATCTGATAGATAAAATACCCAAAAAAGCATGAAATATTGAAATCAACTTTAATAAGCCCTAGATGTAAATGACCAAAGGAAAATGAAATAAATAGCATATGGCTCAAAGAATGAGTTTTTAATCTAAATTTTTAAAGGAGGTTTTAGTAAATTGATTTTTTAATTAATACAACTGTCAAGAAAAATTCTTTTGAATCTACATCAAATAACATATTTTTTACTTCAAACTGAAATACAAGTATTAGGATAACTCTACCCGGCATCTAGTGAATGTTCAACCATCCTCTGAATTCAGGCTATAAAGCTAAATCAAGCCTAGTGTAAATGTCAGAAATATTTGCACGGCCGGTGGAAAGTTTAATTTGTACTTCTATAAACCCACATTCAATTTTTCCTTACCTTTTATCCATCTCTGCCACTTCAGTAATTCTCAATATGTGATTAAAATAAGAACAATAAATTCAATTCAAGTTTGGGGATAAAAAAAGCACATTTCTTACCCTGGCAGAGGGGAGCGAGAGAATCCCACTGATACATGCCTCCTGGATTCCGTCGACAGGTTGCATTGCTGTGGCCGATCATTCGATACCCAGGCTTGCAAAAATAATGCACTTTGCTCCCAAGTGCTCCCGTGGTCCTATTGAAAATACCACCGTTCTTCGGAGTGTGGGTCAAGCTGCAGTAAGGTGCTATGGGCACACAAACACATACAGGCGTAAATAAATAGAGACCATTGGGTTTCCCCTGGTAAGAGGGATATAAATGAAATATCTTTATTGTTTAAATAGTGGGAAATCAGCACCAATATGTCCACTGATTCTAAAAAGCATCCCCAAACACCAAAGGCTGGCAAGGATATGGAGCAAGAGGCATTCTGACTCATTGCTGATGAGAATGCAACATGGTGCAACCACTTTAGAAGATGGGGGCAGTTTCTTATAAAACTAAACATACTCTCACCCTCCGATTCAGCGGTCATACTCTTTGGCATTTGCCCAAAGAGTTAAAAATCTATGTCCACCAGAAAACAAAACAAAACAAAAACAAAAACAAAACAAAATAAAATGCACTCTAGTATAGTAACTCTATTGATAACTGCTCAAACTTGGAAGCAACCAAGATGCCTTCAGTAGGTGATGGACAAATAAGCAGTGGTCCATCTGGGCAGTGGAGTATTCTTCAGCACCAAAAAGAAATGAGCCATCAAACCATGAAAAGAAATGGAGGAACCGTAAATGCTTATTACTAAGTGAAAGAAGTCAGTCTGAAAAGGCTACTGACTGTATGCTTCCAACTATATGGCATTCTGGAAAAGGCAACCCTATATAGACGATGAAAATTTCAGCGGTTGCCAAGGGTCAAAGGGAAAGATGAACAGGTGGAACACAGAGGATGTTTAGGGCAGTGAGACTACTCTATGTGATACGATAATGATGGATACATGTCATTATACATGTGTCCAAGCCCACAGAATATATGACACCAAGAATAACCCTGATGTAGACCATGGACTCCAGGTGACAACGATGAGTCCGCATAGGTTCACTGATTCTAACAAATGGACCATCTGGTGGGGACATTGACAGTGGGGGAAGCTGGTCTGTGTAGGGACAGGGGGTACATGGGAACATTTTGTATCTTTTCCTCAATTTTACCGTGAACCTAAAACGGCTCTGAAAAAAATAAAGTCTAAAGCAAAGCAGAACAAAGCAAAACCAAAAAGCATCTCAAAAGCCTAGCGCCAAGGTTCAATCTCTTACTTTGAAGTTTGGATAACATGCAATTATTACTCGATGTGAAGGCAGATCTGGACTTTCTGACTATAAAATATTATAAGGAAATACATGGAAGAATCATACGGAATTCCCTCACTCATCCCTTAAGGCTTACCCTCTTAAATAAGCTGAGTGACCACCAGAATAAGAAATGATGAGGTATGGCTCTGGACACCTTATTTGAAGCAAAACAATTCTCAATACTAAAAAAGAAAAGTATCACTAAAATGGAGAACAGGAGAATACAGTATTTTGCAGTTAAAGCCATCAACTTCCTCCTTGTCACTGTTGCTAAGTGGGTCTCCTGAATTGCACAATGACGTAGATATGAAGCTTCTTTTTAACATATGGGATTTGAATAAAATCCCTGAAGAAAATGCACTGCTCCAGGTCAATACAAATCTTACAATAGCTTTAATCTTTGCCTCTGCAGGAACTTTTTAAAATTGACGACAGGCATTTGTTATAATCACACAGTCTTGCCTACGCAGAACACAACATTCTGATAGCCAAAGGCTCTGGATCTTATTTACACATTTAGAGAAAGAAACTCATTTTATTCTTACGAGGCCAGTGTCACTGCAGCAAAGGATCCTATGAACTCCCTTCAGATAAATTAAAACAATAAAATAAAGAAAGTTGTGAAGGACTAGAGATGTGTGTTTCCTTTTGAAAGAAGAGATTTAAATGTACTACGTCCCCATGGGGGTTCCACAGACAAAGAACACACATACAAGTCTGAATGCTTAATGTTGAACCTCTCCTTAGAAATAAATTCAGAAGAAACTTTTTGAAGGTTCCAGATCATAGCAATGCACAGAAGCAATGTCTGTGTGTCTGGCCTCGGTTGTCAACCATTCTTCTGTGAGAAGAATCCTCAGAGAATATTCTCAGCTGGATGATCTTCTCAAACACCATTTCATTTTTTTTAATGGAGTGATTTTTCTTAAGTATAAATTCACTAACTACTGTGAGAAACTTTTGATTCACTGCCCCGTTGGCCATGCCATTTTTTTAATGTACTTGTTCTAGACCAAATTTTATAAGTTTTGAATGAAGGAAAATATTTATTTTAGGTAAGGAATGAGTATAATCAGGCACCTTGGCTACCAACTGCAAAAACAAAATAAAACAGAAAGATAATTTATAGGAAGAAGGAGCAGACTGTAGATCTTGTTCTAAAGGGAGAGAGAAGATTAAGTCCGGAACAGCCCTAGAGGGACAGAGCGACCACATAATTCATTGCATGTCAAGCATGATTTTTGTCATAGTTTAGTCTGTTAAGAGATATAATGTGCAGGATTGTCCAACATTGTAGTCTGATAACTATCCATTTTCTCTCCTATTTACTATATATTTTTTTCCTATCACCAGGCTTTCAAGACACCTCTTCTTTCCTAACTCACCTAGAATGAGATATGGAGGGGCCCAGAGGGGAAAAGAGAGCTCTGAGAACAAAAGGGAAAGATTAGAGCAGTCAGTCCTGCCTGGTTGATTCGAGACTATAGTAAGAAATAAGAGGACCAATGCCCAATCCTCAAACGCTGCTGGTAGTGCCCTGGAAAGGCAGGGGGAGGTATCCACTAGGGGAGAAGACCCAGCAAGTTAGAGATTCTGGAATTTCTGGATGTATGTCTGACCAATGTACATCTTTAACTGTTCCAGTACAGAAGCTCACATGCTTCATTTAGTATCAAGGGACCATTATTAACTCTGCAAACACTTAGTAGAACCCTTTGGACAGCACTTGCTTTGTCTTCTTAGCTTTCAGTTTCAAATTATGTTGATCAATTATATCAAACCTATGTCAGGGTGACCAGTATTGCATAATGTATGTGGGACAAACAGAGGTGCAAGATACACCGTGTGGTCATATGATAGGCTAGAGCTCCCTCACCCACACGGTTACATATCAGAAACACAGTCCCTGCCCTAAAACCACTGGTGATGAACTCCTAGCAGAGGTCACTGAATCACCGAATTTTAAATGAAAATCTGTTAAAAAATAGAGGTATCCACTGACAAAACAAAAATTTATAGCCTTCTCTGAAATTCTCCAATTTCCTACTCTCCCAACACAGTTTAACAAAGAAGAATCTTCTTGTTCTATAAGGAATTAAAATAGCCTTTGAACGACAGAATTAAAGGTATAATCATATCACCAGGTTACTAAGTAATTTACCGCAGATAGAAGATAGATTGGGTTCACCATGATTTCCGCTGCAATGTCCATTTTTGCACATTGGAAATAAATGCAAACATGCTAAAGTCTTAATATTTATTTTTCAAAACAAGGAACATGATGAACACAAATCCAATCATTGCCCTAATACTCACCTAGCTCAGTCTAATGGAAATAATTTCAGTTGCGAGCTGTCAATAAGCATTTTGAATAACTACTTTGAGAGGAGGGGAGAGACACGAAGGTCTGGGTGTATTTTATTAAACTTTATCAAGAAAGAATGACTGAATTTCATGATCCCTGTCTGCACATCTAGAGCCTTTTCAAAACCTTGATACTTTTTTTGTGTTTAATGTTGTTTTGTTTTTTTAATAATATTTCTTATTATATTATTGTTAGTCACCATACAGTACATCCCTGGTTTCTGATGTAAAGTTCCATGATTCATTACTTGCGTATAACACCCAGTGCACCATGCAATACATCCCCTCCTTACTACGCATCACCAGCCTATCCCATTCCCCCACCCCCCTCCCCTCTGAAGCCCTCAGTTTGTTTCCCTGAGTCCATAGTCTCTCATGCTTCATTCCTCCTTCTGATTAACCCCCTTTATTTATTTTTTAATGTTTTTTTATTATATTATGTTAGTCACCATACAGTACATCCCTGGTTTCTGATGTAAAGTTCGATGATTCATTAGTTGCGTATACTTTTTAATATTTCATGATGTCTACCAACCAGAGGGAGCTAAATCTTATTCTTAAAACTACTAGGCCTTTTTGCTGTTCCCCTTCAGGATGTTCCTCACCACTGACCAAATAAAACACCAACATAGAATTCACAGTCCTCGAGTAAGCCACTCCTCAATTAAATGTAGCCAGTGAGCATCTTCCTTAGGGAAACCTACCTCAGTTATCACCATGGGATATCATTGAATGAGATACTGAGGAAAGTGTAGATTTTTTTTCTTAGTGATTAAAATATATGAGGAATTTAAATTGTCTACTGTTTCTGTAGGACAGTATAAACATTAGGTGTGGGTCAGTTCATATGACAAATGTACACAGGATCTAAAGTACATAAATATATTGACTGATTGAATTAATATAAATAGCACTGGCAGAGAATAATTAAAATACACAGGAAAAGGACAAAACGGTTTAAATGTCTATGAGAATATATATATATATATATATATATATCACATGTATTAATTAATTTTGTATGTGTACATATATGTGTGTGTGTATATATAGACACGTAGTCTGCAAATATGAAGAGGCATACAGATAATTAATAAAAAGACATACTGTTAATAGTAAGAGATTATCACTTATAAAACTAATAGCATTATGAATATCTCTTCCTGTTTGTTCCCTTAACATTTAAACCTACTTTAAAATTAGTTTATATTATATCACTTTATCTTTTAGAGGAAATGCTTTTGTTTTCTCTAAGTCAATTCAAAGTTTTATGACTTTAGCAACAATTATTAAAAGATTAATCAACAAATAGCTTCTTTTCCCTACTATAGTTTAGAGATCTCTCACTCAGAGTAATTTCCCATCATGTTATTTCTATGGGAGTTAATTACTCATCTTTGGAAAATGGGTTTACATTACAAATCTCTATTTCAATTTTTTTTTATTTACCGCAGATCACCTGTATTAAAAATGCTTTTATGCCAAATTTAAACTGCACTTACTAACCTGTATATCGAATCTTGAATCCTTTTTTACTGGTTGCATGATCAGTGGACCAGCGGAGGTATAACTGATTGCTCTTGCTTGTAAAATTTGATTGTTCAGTGTGGTTCCCACTTAAGACCACTAACAGAGGACTCTGACCAGAAGAACCTAAATAAAACAGAAAAACAAAAAAAAAGTTCAGATAAGAACTAGCGCCTAGAAAATGCAGACTACTTTAAGCTTTTTATTACGTTTAGGAGTCTAAATGCAAAATAGATATTTATTTCCAAAGTAGACAGAGAGTTCTAAATGAATAAAGCAACAAATACATTCCCTAATTAAAAAACAAACAAAACACAATAGTCAATCAAAATAATGTCACATTATTAACATATAATACATAGATCATATGAACCTTATTATAAAATAGGAACAATTAAAATAAATGAAATTAATTTTTATCATCATTAGTATGGACAATATTCTAAGTATATGGGGAAATACAGACTTTCATGTGATACTGGTAGAAGGACAAATTAGTATAATCACTTTGGAGAGCAATTCGGTAATATCTAGTACAACTGAGGGTTTCATTATATTTCTATAAACTCCAGCACACGTGGGCTAGTGTTACTCCTATAGCCAAATGTTTGCTCTAGCATTGCTTTGGTACTGCAAAACCTACATCCTAACTAGTACTTTGGCATTTTCAAAAAGAATGGGAAGTGCCATGAAAAGGAATTCTATACACATTTAAAATTAATTAACTAGATGCACACTTATTGGCATCGGTGACTCTTAAAATAGCATATTGACGACTGAAGAAATCTAACTGCAGATAAATATGATAGCAATTGTGTAAAAATTCAAAAGCGTGCCATATATAAATTATGTCTGTGTGTGCGTGCATGTAGGTAGGTAGAATATGATGACAGATATAAATAGAGGCACATAGTCACATGATAGACAGATAGATACATGGACAGACAGAGATAGAGAAGGAACCATAAAACGTGAGCCAGCAGGACCCACTAACACCCATCCCCTTCAGTACTATGTCCTTCTAGAAAAGGTCCCACACTACTGGATAGGAATGCAGCCTCCAAATGTCTCTGTACTCCTTGCCTCTTTAAAAAAACCAGAGCCTAAGGTAAATTTGACCAAATCCTCAAATTCATTACATCAAGTAATGAGTCCACATCTGTATTTTAAAATTTTTTCACCTCTTGGTACATTTGAAATCTTTAAAAACTCAAGACACAAAGTCAGTATCTAATAGAGAGTAATAGAAGCAGGTGCAGCCTACCATCTACCAACATGACTCTCGCCACCAGGACTCGATGACTGAAAGCAACTGCCTTCTTGAATACAAAAGCTGCATTCCTACTCCCTGGGTGTCATCTACAACACCACTCTCCTGGTGAACTCGCGTCACCTCATAGTCTGAAGGCTTCGTGGCTTTTCTACATCGTGCAGCTCCCTCCCGGAAGCACATTACAGGTGGGAGAATGCGGTCCTCACTGTTAGATGCACTGTACATCTTATCAGCTTATGGGACTCGCTTTGAGAGTCCGTTTGTAGGATTTGTATTCATGCAAAGGACTGAGAAACCGCAACTTCACTTATTAAGTAATCACAATCAGAGCAGTTAAAATTATTTTTTTCAACAAACAAACAAACAAACAAACAAACAGCATGGAATTGTGTTACTGCAAATATATATAGTGAAGCCATACCAGTCAGTATGTCAGAATGTGACTGTATTTGGAGATAAGGTCTTTAAAGTGATAATTAAAGTTAAGTGAGGACCCTGGAATAAGCCCTAATCCAGTAACAAGAATCCTTGCACAAAGAAGAGATCAGGACACAGACACACACTGAGGGGTGGCCACATGAGGACATGAGGAGAGATGAGACCTTGGAGAAACCAGCCCTGCCCACACCTGCAAGCTGGACTTCCCGCCTCCAGGACTGGGAGGAAACACATTTCTGTTGTCGAAGCCCCCCACATTGGCACTTTGGGATGGCAGCCCTAGTCATCAAATACAAAAAACTGATATGTTAGAGATGATCCGGGCAATGTTCGGTTTTGCTAGAGCAAAGTCGGACCAGATGAAATGCTACTTCTCGGTTTCCTAGAAGATGTCCCATAAAAGGATGACTGCATTTTACAATTAAAGACTTTGTGTTTTGGGTGCTGGTTTTCTCGTTGTTGTTGTCTAAAGAAATGATATATATTCTTGGGGCGCCTGGGTGCAACAGCGGTTAAGCGTCTGCCTGTGGCTCAGGGTGTGATCCCAGCGTTCTGGGATCGAGCCCCACATCAGGCTCCTCCGCTGTGAGCCTGCTTCTTCCTCTCCCATTCCCCCTGCTTGTGTTCCCTCTCTCGCTGGCTGCCTCTATCTCTGTCAAATAAATAAAATCTTTTTAAAAAAATGAAATGATATATATTCTAAAATAAAATACCGCCGGGAAATTAACCTGCACTTATGAAGTTTTAAAATGTCACTTTCATGACAGCGCTCAAGAGTAAAGCTTCAGGTATTCTTATTCCAGCAATGAATTCTTCATCCCTTTTTCATCTGTTCTTTTTGCCTAACATGCAACAAGCTTCCTCCAGGACTCTTCTTTAAAAATACACATCCAATTTTGCCCGCATAGAAGACTGCAGAGCCATAACAGAGAGTAGCTGTTTCTACCACCACTGTGGAAACTATTAAGTATTTTACAAGTGAACACCACAGTCTTTATGTTGACACCTTTCTCGATTGAGGTCTATAATGATTCATTCTTTTTGTTTATTTCTTTTTTTAATCAAGGAATAGCCACTATTGGAGCTACAGACGGGAATATACTCCTGGGATAAGAAAGTTCAAAATCAATATTTTCAACATGTTTTTTGGCAACTCATGAGCTATAAAAGAACCACTATCTTACAGAAGACAGAGAGAGGTGTGATAAACATGACACTTAATGCAACAAAAATGCTAACACTTAATAAAATATTCATATAAAACTGCGCCCTTTCATTTTATAGACAAATCTTTGAGACTAGCACAAAGCCAAACATGGATCTCTGATAATTTTAACAGCAAGGGCTTTGATATTATCTCTACTATCTACATTGTGGTTTGTAATGGGTATGATACACCCATATTTTGGGGAGATCAAACTGTAAGCACTTCAGGCTAAATATTGGTAATAAATTTGCTCCTGTAATTGCAAGCGAGAAGCACTGACAGCTAAATTCCAATCCGACTAAAGTGAAACAAGGGAACATGAACACATTTATGGTAATTGTGTAAATATATTTAATTACAAACAGAGTATATAAGAATATGTACACACGCACGCACACACACACACACGCACACACACACACATGCAGCCCCAGAAGTGGGCTGCTCACCTACTTTAGTTTTGTATGTCATCTAATTGACCTCAGAATCATGTTTACCTGACTCCTCATTGACCTAAGGACCCTGTTTTTGTACTTGGCTAATAAATTACTGCTTTCCATCCTAAACACTACAGAAAAAGTCTTCAACAGTTCATGCCTGCTTTAACATACACTCAAAAAACCTCTAAACATGAAAATATTGCTCCTCATCCCTCCGTGTCTATGTATGTAAGTGTGAGCTTAATTTTCAATTTAGTAGCTCATCATCTTACGAAATACATACATTGATTCATGTGGTGCCTATCCATATGAACAACTTGACTATTATGATTCACCAAGGAAGCAGAAGGCATAGAGACACACACAGAATCAATTACAGTAATTTTTTTATTGAGTTGATTGTTATTTTACTGAACTCAATGACAATCCATCAAAACATGCAAAAGCCTTATTATTATATACAGCCATATTTGTATCTTGGTCCAATTTTCTGGGTTATGATAATACTTCTATACAAAGAAAAATATTAGCATCATCTCCACTTCAAATTGACAATTCAACCACATAATTCTTTTAAGCACAGCATTGTTCTATTAATAAGTTTGTTAGAAATATGTAAAAATGTATAAGACTCGGGTTGAAAATAGTATTAACATTTGGTGAGTGCATTGTACTATTTTTTAAAAGATTGCACATTAAGGACTTCTGCAGCATTTATCATCTAGAAATCTCTGTGAGCCATTATTTTTATGTAGTTCTAGTAAAATAATCATTTAAATTGATTAAAGTACCTTTAGCTCTCTTAAACTTCCTAAAATATCTTCTGAATCAATAGAATACTTAGAGAGAAAGGAAGAGCTATATGAGGCCATCTATTCTAAATCCCCACATGAAAGAATTAAATAATGGTTCAAGTAGATTCAAGACAGTTTCAGAATGCATAGCTAGCATGTTAATTGCTTAAAAGTTGAAACATTAACAAAAGTATGTTCATGTTGTACAGACTCTTGAGACCGCACAAATGCAAGAATAATTCATTTTCTGTTTGGGGGAGATATAATTTAACTCACGAATATATAAGAGTCCTTGTGTAACAAAAACATCTTGATGGTATTTTTATTATACTATGGAGAGGTCACTGGTAGGTTAAAAAAAAAAAAGAGTACTGAAACTTACCATCAAACACTTCTAGTGCATCGAACTGCTTTTCACTTTGAAATGTATCCACGAAGATGGTGATATTATACTTCGGCTCCACTTTAATACTCCACGAGCACGTCTGGGAGTTAAAATAGTTGCCTGGGTAACCTGGACTGAGGATCACTCCAGAAGATTCTGTCCGGACTTCATTTGCAGGGCATTGTGCTAATGAGAAAAACACCGGTAAAAGTCTTCCTTAACAAAATGAACCCGACTTCCATAGGAGAGTTTCTATTCCTATTCCTGTATTTATAAGCCAATGGCAGTGGAGAGGGAACAATCCTACTGAGCCATGACCAAATTTAATACAGGGTACAAACCCAGCAGAACAGCACTAAATAATAATGAGTCACATTTTAATACCACCCTATAACTTAAATGAGAATTATATACGTATATAATATATGTGTTGGTATATAGGGTGACTAGATATAGATAGATAGATAGATAGATAGATAGATAGATAGATAGATGATTGATTGATTTCATTTACCACTAAGGAAAGAGATTATGTCACTGACCCAACTCTAGGGTAGCCAAATCTGACAAAACTGCCAAATTGAAATGAAACCTGAACCTGAAAGTTTCCTTTATCTGGAAAAGGTGGTGAAGCAAAGTACTCGCTCCAGCTGATCTACCCATTGTGAGTGAACTGGGAAGTACAGACATAGGAATGGTTAAAACCATCATGTACCGTTCACTCTACAGTAACTTTCTAGGACTGAACTGGGCAGGTGCATTGGAAATTTGATCCTAGGATCACATGTTTTCCCAAAACTAAGAGGCAAGACCTCACCTTTTCAGTGTATTATTATAACAAGTAAGACTAGTGATTTCTAAATGATGAATTTATCATGTGAATCATTTATCAGTTTATCATTATGAATGAATCATTAAGATTGTGTGGACACAGTGACATACTTATCTCCTTCCTGCTCTCCTTTTTTTCTTTACTCAACTACTTCCAAGATAATCAAAATAAAACTGATCTGCATAGGTATGAACATGCAAAAGAAAATCACCAGTCTCCTAATCAGTAATTTATTTCATTGATAATTTATCATCCAGGAATAATTGATTTATACAACTATTAAGAAAAAATTTTATCACCTATTGATAACGGTTCAAAATTAAACAGAGATATAGCAAAACTCTTTTTAATTTTTTTAAAGATTGTATTATTTTTTATTTATTTAAGAGAGAGAGAGAGAGAGATCAGAGAGGCAGAAGGAGAGAGAGAAGCTGACCCACTGATGAGCAGGGAGCCTGAGGCGGGGCTCATCTGAGGACCCTGGGATCATGACCTGAGCAGAAGGCAGATGCTTAACTGACTGAGCCACCCAGGTGCCCCTAGCAAAACTATTTGTAAATTTTAAAGTTAAATGATCAGCTTTTCCTACATGAAAAAGAGATTTTGTTAGAGGAAATTTGTCTTATTTGTTGAATTATCTCCTTTTAATTAATTAAATTTACATTATTTAATTTATTAAATTTAATTAATTTTATATTATTTTAATTAATTAATTTTTTATTATTAATACATGCATTTTGAAATAATTTCCTCGATAGGTAAAGTTTATGTGATATATTTTGATTCAAGTAACTGTCCAGTAAAAGGCAATTTTTCTTTTTTTTCTTTGATTTACCTTAGTGTTCTTATTCAGATGTAACTTAAAATTTAGAAAAGGTTCAGGCATAAGATCACCAACAATGAAACATTTCACAGAACCCTTTTAATGGGGCACTTGGGGGGCTCAGTTGGTTAAGCGTCTGCCTTCAGCTCAGGTCATGATCCCAGGGTCCTAAGATCAAGTCCCACATCTGGCTCCCAGCTCAGCGGGGAGTCTGCTTCTCCCTCTGTCTCTGCCTGCCACTCCCCTGGCTTGTGTGCTCATGCTCTCTCTCTCTCTCTCTCTCTCTGTGTCAAATAAATAAGTAAAATCTTTAAAAAATTTTTTTAAATAATATTTATTTTGTTATATTAGTCACCATACAGTACATCCCCAGTTCTTGATGCAATGTTCCATGATTCATTACTTGCATATAAGACCCAGTGCATCATGCAGTATGTGCCCTCCTTAATACCCATCACCAGCCTATCCCAAAAGAGCCCTTTTAATAAAGAAGTATTTTAGGTAGATTTTTAAGAATCTTTACAATGTTAAGTAATGGTAAGTTATATACAAAAAGTAATTCAAACCAAAACACTCAGACAAAAGCAATTTAGTTTAGAAAGTAATTTCTTCTGTGATGGTGGTAAGATCACTCTGTGAAATATATTATGTCCTTTCAAAAATGAACATACTGGCATTTTTTAAGAGAACACAATAAAAGGAAATTAGCCTTTCTATCTGGATGCATAGGTGTAGGGCCTGGAGTTTTAGAATCTCCACGGATGCCTTGACTTTGCAGTGAGAGCCAGAGCGTTTCTCTGCTCTGATATAACTAGAAGGCAATAAAGCTACTTTTCAGGGTCATAATTAGATACAAATATGTAAACCTTTTCCTTCAGTCTGAAGCACTACACGGGCAGAATGTGCTTCAATGCCTGCGATGCACTGACCACCTGCTTTCCTCTTCCTGACTACATTCACTGCTGCCCCAGCACATTTCATTCTGTGCTAATACAAGTGAGAAACATCTAGCCCAAATCTCCCCTTCTGATTTCATCACCTCCACTATCGTCCTTAGGCAACACTGGAACTTCAGATCATCAAGAAAGTGGAAGCTCTCCACTAAGTTGCTGAAATCCACCTGCAGAGTTCAGCACATGCCCAGGTTTGAAAGGTGTGAGTGGTGATAAATCAGAAGCAGAATCTCGGCATAGCTATTTTTATTCTCTCCATTTTCCTCAAAATGCTGCTTCTGTTGCTTGGAGAAGATGCAATGAAAATATAAGTGAAATTATTTGTTTCTTTTTTCTTACAAAATTTCATATTTTTTTTCCAGATGTACATATTGTTTTAAAATGCACTTGAGTATGTCTCCCTGGGAGCTAACGTGTTTTTGATTCATTTGTGTCTCTTGCTCCCTCATACATCCTATTCCTTCCTGTCCCTTGCTATAAGGTTTCAGAGACTGGAGCCTCTCCCAGAGCCAGGCCGTTCATTTCTCTATCAGCATTCACACTTTATACACAGCCTGCATCTCCGCAGGGGACACTGGATTCCTCCTGCTATGGGAAGCACCTTTTTGAGGTCCCCATCAAAGACATCTCTGAAGGAACGTGCCTCTCTGAGACATTCACCTGAGTTTTGAGTCACTACATCTCTGCACAAAGTTATTCCTTTAGCTTATTTTTGGAGAAAAAAATGAAATGTGAGGCTTAAAACCAAAGCATATTATTTAATGCATCTTACAGGGGTTCAGCAAAATTAATGCAGTCAAACATTAGGATTTATAAATAATTAAAACTAATTCTTAAAACACCTGTAGGTCCCAGAGAATTGTGAAAAGAGACCTCTATAAACAGGTGCGAAAGCTGTCTCCTGGGGCCCTTGAGATGTGTGTTGTGGTCATGCTTGAGCTGAACCAGAAATGCTCATTATCTAAAGGGCACTGGTTTTCTTTAGTGTTCACTGAAAATGTATGTCTCTAACTTTTAAAAGTAATTGAATATTTTAAAACCACTGATGGATTTGCACTGTCCATAGTCTGAAGCCACTAGATACTGAAGACCTTTGTGTTGGGTTTTTTTTTTTTTTTTTTTAGGATTTCTTTATTTATTTGAGGGAGAGAGAGTGAGCATGGGGCAGGCAGAGGGAGAGAGAATCTCAAGCAGACTCTGCTGAGTGCAGAGCCTGACGGGACTCAATCTCACAACCCCGAGGTCATGACTTGAGTCAAAACCAAAAGTTGGGCACTTCACCAACGGAGCCACCCAGGCGCCACTGAAGACTGTTAAAATCTGGCCCACTTTTAAGGTTTCCAGCCCACCTAATGCCACTTTCCCAAACACACCCTAAGAACAAAGTGCAAGGAGTCACCACTTCTTTCCTGGACATCCATGCCCTTTCTTGCTTCTCTTCACTTTTGAAGGGCTCCTCTTTCCTTAACATAAGGAAAGTCATTTCTGTGACATTCCTGTATTGTAAAATGTACTTGCTCTTTGTTCCAGGGTCCTGGCAGAGCTTCTAGAACCCTTGGAATTTCCTTTGTTTGAGAGTATCTTTCTCATAGAGAGCCCCCTTGGATTACACCTGAGTTTAGCTAATACAGTGACTTGGGGTGGGGCCCTTCGTAGCATCAGGATGGGTCTGGTCAACAGAAAGACCCAGTGAGGAGCTGGCTGGAAATTCCTGCCCCACTCACAGACCTCTGGTGAAGCAGTGGGTTTGGGAGGGAGTGGGGGTAAGTTGAGCTCTATACCAATTCTTACACCCCGATTCCGGGGCACAGAAGCTCCTGTGCTGAGACCCCTTCCAGGCCCTGCACCCTACACCTCTTCATCTGACTATTTACTTGTTACGTAATAAAGGGCACAGAATATAATTCTTCACAACACAAAGGATGTAACTGCTAAATGTAAGCAAATGTTTCCCTAGGATACGTGAGCTCTTCCAGGAGAGGATAAAACCCAAAGAGGGATCACGCTGTTTCTGGTCTATCACAGGGGAGTCAGAAGCCCAGGCGTCAAGCTGGCTTTGTGACCCGCCTCTGAAGTGGGAGCAGTCTTTTAGGACTAAGCTCTTCACCCGTGGGGTCGGACACTGTCTCCAGGTAGAGAGTGTCAGAATTGATTCCAACCGTAAGGCACTCAGCCCAAGTTCAGAGAGAACGGGAGAATTGCTTAGTGGTATTGAAAAACATTCCAGACCCTCTTTCAGTGTTTTCTAAATTAAGATGAGCATCCAAGAAGGTGTATCTGCATAGGATGCTAACTTTCAAGCACGATTTGCTCCCATTGTTTCCAAGGAACAATCAATCGCCCTAAAAGTGGTGATAATTTTCAAAGCAGAACTTAGTAGGACTCATAACTCACGCAATTTCCCACCCATAATTTATTGGGGGATTGTCCACTCCCTCCCCTTGAGCCCAACCAAATAATAGAAAGGAGTGGAAGAAAGATTATCATTAAGTGATTATTTGATAAAAGACATCTGACCCCCTCATTGCTTTTCCTCAAGAATGTATTTTAGGGAATGGCAGCTAAGATAACTCTCAGTTTGTTTTAACCATATTTACTCCTGAATGGACACAGGAGAGAACTACGATGTCCTCTGTAGGACTGCTGGGAGTTCAGTAGGACACGGGAACCTCCATCCGAGCAGAGAGACTGTGTCTTGTTAGCAGAATCCTCCCTGCAACCGTGTGTGAGAGCCACGTAACTTGGGGAATGATGCTTGTGCCGTGCTGAGTCATTCTGTTCCTGGACCCTCATGAATTAATTTCATTTAAATAAAATGAGGTTAATCTTGGGGATAGGCAACATAATAAAGTAACTTTCCCTCTCTCCGAAGTAGCATATTCAATAAATGTGTAGCTTTGCTGCACCCGTCGGCTAAGACCACCCTTGCTTGAAACCATCTATGCTGAGAAATGCAAGGCTCTGTTTGTCGGAATTAAGATGTGCCCCAAAAATGTGAAGGTTTACCTCAGTTTTTACGTAAAATGGGGAAAGATGAACATTTTATATCCCCTTGCACCTTGAGAAAAAAAATCCACCATAGATGGTTGTTGATGTAATATGCTATGGACACGCTGATTTTTCCAAAAAGTAATGACCCAGTCTCCTGACTTAGTACCCTGCGCAGTGCCCCAATTTTAAGTGAGGCAGGTGTGAGGCAGAGCATCAGTAACTTCCAGAACTGCGTGGGTCCTCTGGGTGGTTAAAGCAGCCAGTGGACCAAAGAGGGCATACTCCTGAGAGGATGGTGTCTGTCCACACCCACCCACGCTCCCAGGGGTACAATTTGAAAGCAATTTTTCTTGGAATTAGTCTGAGTTATGATGGTTATTTAAAACTACTGCATTCCAGATTTTCTTCAGATGTTGAAAATTGTCTCCCTCCCCCCAGGTGACTAGGATTCTGCCTCATTCATAATAAGAATGCAGGAAGTGCGCACACATTCTAAAAGAAGCAATTCAAGGGAGGGAGCTCCTGCAAAATCAATACTAGTGCAACACAAAGG
Organism: Ailuropoda melanoleuca; assembly: GCF_002007445.2. Lineage (NCBI taxonomy): Eukaryota > Metazoa > Chordata > Mammalia > Carnivora > Ursidae > Ailuropoda > Ailuropoda melanoleuca. Next base: position 786,388 of record NC_048235.1, read on the forward strand.
AAGTTGCAGATAATTAACATTATAAAACACTTAGAGGGTCACCTGGGTGGCTCAGTTGGTTAAGCTTCTGCCTTAGGCTCAGGTCAGGATCCCAGGGTGTTGGGATAGAGCCCCACAACTGACTCCATGCTTAGCGGGGAGTCTGGTTGTCCCTCCCCTCCCAGCTTGTGCTCTCTCTCACTATTTCTGTCCCAATCTCCATCTCTCTCTCTCAAATAAACAAATAAAATCTTAAAAAAGAAAACCACTTAGAATAATTCATTTAATACCCTCTGCATCTTTACAAAAATCCCATAAATAAGGCAGATCAACCATCCTACTTACACACAACGCCCACGGGATATTCATGATTTACCTGTGGCCACTTGTTGGGAGTCTAGATTGAGTCAATGGGTCTTTGCTTCCTAAATTTTGGGCTTTTTTAGGGGCCTCATTATCCTGATAAATGAAAATAATCGAACTCCTTGAAAGGGGGGAGGTCCCAATCTTTAAATGAATTGAATGTTTATTGTGATTTTGAAGTCAAAAAATCAAAACTGTTCTAATTTGGAAAACTTTTTGATTGGCCAAACCATGACACTTCTGTCTTACGTTGAGCCATTTTAGCTTATTTATATTTTTTCCAGTGTTTTTTTCTCCCAATACTACTTGGGAATGGAGCCTTTCAAATATTTTTAAAGTGGTCTAATTATACTCCAATCAGGTGAATCAACAGATTCAGCCTCAAATCTTGTGCTACTGTATATTTCCAGTTATTGCATATGCTCTATGTATTTTAAAGACACGTGAATATATGAAATGTGTGCATCTTATCATATGCAACCTACGTGCATTTCAATGTTTATAAATTTTACCAAAAAAAATAGTAAACACTAGATAATTTAATGCATACTAATGTGTTTAAAGGGAAGTGTAGTGATGCCTGTAATTTGCCTTGAAATGCATCAAAAGTAACAGATTAATGGATGGATAGGAAGATAAGAGATACATGACTAAGCATATAAATACCACATTAATGGTGGAACCTAAGTGGTATTCAGATGGTTATTTCTAAATAATTTCAACTTTGCTGTATGTTTGAAATTTTTCTGGTAAACTGTTGGGGAAAAAAAGACCTCTTATTTGATATGCTTTTGATTTGTATTGTAGAGATAGCTAAAAGAGAAAGGTAATTAGGTATTTCTGTTAGCAGGTAATCTGAATTCCAAGGAGATCATAAAACAGATTAAATTCAGGGCTATACAAGAAACATGTGGAACAGCACGAGCCATACAATTTCCTTGATGAATGAGCAGGTGTGTAGGACCGAGCTCAGCATACCTTCACACGTTGGGAGGGAACCCTCAAATTGCAGCTGGGCACTGAGCTTGCACGTCAGTGTGTCCATCCCAGACAGCGTGTACCCCGGATGACACTGGTACTTCACAAAATCCCCTGAAAGAGCCAACACACCTGGGATTATGTTTCCATGACACACAGAGTGTGCGAACGTATGAAACGTAGAGATGACCACCTAACAAATGAAGTCAGTGAGCAAACCAGTTCTGAGCCCGCATCAGTATTCATTTCTAGTTTGTTTGATCAAAGGGGACTATTTTCACTTCTCGACTTACACAAATGCTGTCTTCACCGATTCCAGCACAGATGATGTGGCAGGTTTTTGCATAGACTCATGTGTCTATGTTTCTGCCCCTTCCCCCATGATGACTATTAAAAAAAGACAGCAAATTGGGATTGCTTGGGATTTAAGGATGGAGCATTAGAATGGCTTTAATGCATCCAGAGAGGGCTAACCTGTGACCTTGGCCTAATTAGCGCAATGTTGCCATTAACTGAGCCATCATGAGTGGAGCAGAAATTGGGTCACGTGGTTTGACCAGGGGTCTGAAACATGGGGTAAGGACAGGGCGTTGTATTTGTAGCTGAGACAGAGAAATCCTGGGTCACGGTAATTATAACACAAACGTACCCCACGGCTGGTTTCCTAATGTGACCTGATGATTATTTAATGAAACTCGTCATTAGTATAGAATGATGAAGCAGAATTTCTAAATATTATTATTCAATACACTCACCAATTACATTCTAGTTTCAATGAAAGGTCAAAGTTATACTCATTATTTTAGCTACAAATGATGAAGTCCTTCTGGTGCATGAACATGCTTTTTTTTTAATGTTTTTTTATTATATTATGTTAGTTGCCATACAGTACATCCCTGGTTTCTGATACAAAGTTCGATGATTTAGTAGTTGCGTATAACACCCAGTGCACCATGCAATACGTGCCCTCCTTACTACCCATCAGCAGCCTATCCCACCCCCCCACTCCCTCCCCTCTGAAGCCCTCAGTTTGTTTCCCAGAGTCCATAGTCTCTCATGCTTCATTCCCCCTTCTGATTACCCCCCTTTCTTTATCCCTTTCTTCCTCTACCGATCAATCTTCCTAGTTCTTATGAACATCTTTTCTAACTAAATGCAAATATCTGTTTAAGTCAGTCTCTGAAAACTTTATTTAAAAGAAAAATACAAACTAGCAAATGCTGGGCAGGGGCTGAGGTAGGGATGTGCTCAAAATGACAGAAGCAAAGTTCAAATGGCAAAAACAAATAATGGAGATGGAGGAAGAAAAACATACTTATTCGATAGATGAGCTCCCTAGCAATGCTTTAGAATATTCTGACAAATACTCATTTACTCATGTGAGTAACTATTGCAGTGCGGGGTGGGTGTTAAAAAAGCTGGGTTGAGCTAATGATATCGTGACAAAGAACACATTACCGATTTCAAAATCCTCATCCTCGGTAAGCATTTCTGCCTGTGGAACTGCGGGCGGAGGCTGGCATTTCTTGAGCTGAAATGCTGAAGGGTTTATGGAAAAAAAAAACACTGCAATTACATTTGCTGAATAAACAGAATTATTACAAAAAGCAGTCCTCTGCTGTTCTTTTAATGCTTAGGTACACTGCAATGTCTGTATTTGTAAATCATTGTTTCATAAAACTCTCAAGCTTACAGGATTATTTCATGCCAAAGAATATATAAAGTCAAAGAGAAAAAGGGTACGGTTTTAAAAATTATGACTTTTAAGTAAAACCACTTTCCATAATTTTGGGGCTCCTGGAAGAGCAATGGTTCAACCGTGGCCTGGTGCCAGGTCCATATCGACATTTGCTAAGGTCCCTCTCTGCACTTCATGCAGAGGACTTCCACGGGTGCAGTCCTCATGAGATACAGGGGACTGATACGCTTTTCTCCAAATTACTGGTTTTCCAAAATCATTAAATTCACTGTTGCCTCATCCATAATTCCATGGTGTTTGCTACCTTGACTCCTCTGGAGACAGAAACGGGAAATCTAGGAAAGGACTAGATGTATTTCAAGGGTCCCCATACCAGAGTTTCATTTGCAATCCACTTCTCTTGGAATGAATCCAAGCTTGCCACACACCAGATGTGACATCATCAAACAGCATTAAGCACCAGAGCATCGCAGGAACCTCTGGCATCGAATGCAAGAAAGTCCCAGAGGGCTCTCGCTTGGCAAAAGCAAGGGACGCTCGCTGGAAAGGAGGCATGTGTCAACACTACCAGGAGAACCAAATGGAATTCTCCGTCTTGATCGATAAAGTGAGAATGCACTGACCGTGAAAATTGAGAACAAAGAAGCCACCATTCGAAAAGTCGCTGTGGAACTTGAGCAGGACTTGGTTGGTGGAGCTGTACGCCGTTTCCAGGGCTGTGTTGCCACTGAAAACTCCCAGCTGAGGTGAATTCTGATCAGGCCCATCCCTGGGAAAGAGAGAAGTTTGAGGAGGAAGTTCCTAATCGCAGCTGAAACTCACAATCATTTTCTTCCAACACATGGACTCTATCTTGGCCCAAGCAGCTTGGTCTGAGCCTGCGCTCCAAGGCACCGAGCTGGTGCTCAGGCAGGGAGACTCGGGGCTGATTTTTACTCACCCCCACTGCGGACCTTTTCAGAGCTATCACAGAGACATGTTCATACTGACTCTAGTGACTGTAATACCATGTATCAAACGTCCACATTTGAAAGTCTAAATTCAAAGGTGTTTCTTTAATTATGGGTGAAATTTATGGAGATCTTGCTACCCAAGTAAAAGGTTTTTAAGAATTTATTAAAAAGGAAATAGTGCAAGTTCGAGCCCCTGGCCCAGGATAGCAAAGCCAGACTGAGCTGCACTTTCGAACACTCTCGAGTGAAATTTTAAGCCAATCATTCAGAAATTTCCAACATCCATGAAATCACCTGGATGGTCTCCATCTGAGCTGCCCCCAGCAGAGGAGGTAATCTGCAGGATAAGACCACCCGCCCTTCCCCCTCAGGGAAGGTGACCTTGACTGAAACAATCCTTACTCCTGCTAGTAACTTCTTGCCCCACCCTGCTTGCTATGAAAACCTTCCATTGTGTACCCAAAACTCCTCAGCCAGATGGAATGCTACCTGATTCCTGAATCACTAGAATCACTAAATAAAGCCCATTAGATCTTCAATTTGACTCAGTCGAATTTTGGTGTTTTTTAACAGACTGAATACAATACTACCGTCCTGTGAACGCTGTGTTTAGAAAGACCGAGATGTTTAATGTCACAAAGTTGACTAGACTTCTCGGTCTCTCTGCTGTTAGCGTTCTGACAGTAGACGCTTTACTTCGTTAATTATGAAGACATTTTGCTTCTACCTGCTAAGTCTATACGTTGATCCAAGTGAAAGGGTTGATCATGTAATGTTGTGGGTTTTGTTTTGCCTTGGATTTTGAAAGGGCAGCTCCATAGAATCAATTTAATATTTCAAGTTCCCCGTCCTTCCTCACTCTCTCAGTCTCTGCTTCAGCCATTATCACCTCCCTGCAAGAGCTATTTCTACAGCCTCAAAGGCAGCCTCCCTTCTTGCCCCCAGTTAATACATTTCCCACAAAATGAGACTGGGAATTCTGCAGCCAAGGTGATTCCCCTTCCTAAAACCCTAGCGAATCCTCATTGCTCTTAGAACCAAGCCTGGGATCTTTCACGTGATTTATAAGCTCCTATATTCTCTGTCCTGCTCACCTGGACTCCCATAAGACACATACCTGAGATCTTCCAATACCCTGAACTCACCCTGTCCCCTTGCTTTACTGGCTTTCCAATATCCAGAGTAACCCTTAACCTTTTATGAACCTTCTACGCCAGCTTCCCCAACACACACACACACACACACACACACACACACACACACACACATACCGCATTGTTACCCGGCGTTAATCCATAGTTTTCATGGCGGTTTATGCTGGCAGCACAGCCTGCTGGTCAAGCCTGGGGTAAGCTCACCTTCTCACACCCCATCGGTGCTCCCTCCTTCTCCCAACATAGTATCACAGAGGACTTTCCAATCTCTGTCTCCCCTATAACCTCTTACTTCCAACAGCAAAGGTAGAATAGTCATTCCCATAGACATGAATATGTAGCCAAGGATCACAGAAGTCACTTACCCAAGGCCACATGACTCATTGCAAAGAGAACCAGAACCCAAATACCCAGCCCTGGTTGCGGGCTCGGTATTACTTCCTACACATCATATGGAAGGGCAGTCCTGCCATGTTTACAAAGGATGGCGGGAGGGCTGTGTGTGATTATATCTTCAATATTTCCAGAAGCACCAAATTCTTATCATGGCAAAGGATTCTAACCAACTTTTCTTTTAGAAAAAAAAAAAGAAAAATCACTCATAAAAAGTAAAATACAATTATGTTGGGGTAATCCACATTCAGAGTAATCCTGCATTCATCTACCATGTAACAAAACTCAAACATGTCACGTGACATTTATTCTCTGTATCACTGGGTTTCCTTGGTAAATTTCCTTTCCAATATCTATCTAAAAACTTCCTTTCTTAATATGTAATCTGACATAAAAGCCCGATGTCAGTGGTTGCAAGATGGGTTAGCACAAGCACAGATCAGCCTATAGGGAAAGGCTCTCCTACCAAACAGCAATGTAGTCATTCACAGCTTCCGTCTGTAGCAAGGTGAAGTTGATATAGACCCCATGGCCAGGAGGGACGGTGATAAGCCAAATGCAGTCCTTCAAAATTGGGTACTCATCTGGAAATCCAGGGGAATAAATGGTACCATTCTGAGATGTTACATTATACCCACAAGGAGCTGAAAAGGAAGCAAAGAGAATGAAGCCCTGTAAATCAACTTTAGAAAGGACACAGTTAAATATTTCTAAGTCTCCAAAGTCCCTTCGCCAAAATTTTCCTTATAAGAATAATTGTGGAACATTTCTCAGTAACGACTTTGTCAAAGTAATTCCCCTGAAGTCTTAAAACCTTAGAAGAATTAAACTTCTAAACTAAGTTATCTAAGTTCCATTTAATATATTCTCCAAACACTCAAAATCCCTTCAGGATAAAGTCATTGCCATATAATTAAAAAAAAAAAAAAGCCCTTATTCAGTCACTCCGTTAAGTTACAGTTATCTTCTGTGACTGAGCGGATAATCCATTGCATTACATGATATGAAGGATTAGGTGGGAATTATGCATAAATATATCATGGAAATTTTTTTGTTGTTGTTTTAAGTGAGAGAGATTTCTAAAACCTATTTAAACTGCCTAAAGGAGTGGTATCCAAGCCTATTTGCCTAAAACAAAAATATCAATTCTTGACAGATCAATACCTGAAGGAATGAGATAAAATTATATACATGGTGTTTTCTTGAAGCACTTCCTCCTCTCATCAGCTTTCCCCTCCTCGAAGACTCAGAATCCCTAATCAGCCTATGTTTATTTTACTTAATGAGCTGTTTTTCTCTGTTGCCATGGCAATTATTTTGTTTTATCTACAGAAAAATGAAGTGACTATATATTAGCAGAATAATCTGAGATGCATTATTACATTCAGAAAGTGCTATGAGACATCGAAGTCATAAACGAGTAGACTTCTTAATCAACCAAAATCGGATAGAGGTGGTCTGAGTGCCTGTTACTAGCATGAATCTTCTGGAGCTTTCAAAGACTTGTCACGAAAGGTGTCAAATTTAAACAGGCCAAACTACATTGTAAAACAAGAGAAACAAATACTTGAATACAAAATAGGGAGCGATGATATGCCACGAGGCATATGGTACACTGCTGCATTGACCGTACAGATGAATATGTATTTCAAAGGACATAGAGAATGTTCTAGTGTAAAATAGATTGAATCCAGCCCAAGTTTAGCAAGAGCCATTAGAAGAAGGGGACATGGAGAACATCTTAGAAATATTATGGCATAAGTTTTGATAAGTGGGGTTTGGAGGCTGCCAAACCTTGCTTTGTAAACTAGCAAAGCACAGTACACGGACATCTATAATTTGTAAAATGGGGCCATGATCTAGGCTGCAGTCACAGTGAGCTACTTGGTGTCCCCGGAAGATGTCATACTTTCTCTCACCTCCAAATTTCATGTAAATATTTACCCTTCGTGAAAAGTTCAAAGGCTTTCCTCCTACTCTGCTGCCAGGGTGAGCTGATCCATTTCTTCAAAGCTCAACTTACAGGTTACCTCTGTCTTAATGGTGGCTTGGCTCTGGACGGCCATGTTTGTTCACCTGTTACGTGGCTATATTAGCTGCCAGCTGTTCTCATCATTAGACAGTCAGCAACAAGAAGTCAGGGACAGTGTTCCTTTTCACCCCTACTCACAACTCACTCTCACTAATCCCCAATGCCTAGCTCATAACACAATAAATAAGAGACAATAAATAACTGATGAATTGAAAATGAGTAAGACAGTAACCGCAAAATATTTTAGTAAAAATCTGTTCATTTGCTATTGACTTACATCTATAATCTCCAAAACTTCCCTTGTGCATTTTTACCTTTCAAATAAAGTCTTATCATTGTATAGCCCTATTATATACAGGCGCACCCTTCCCAATGGTAAAAAAAAAAAAAAAAAAAAAAAAAAAAAAAAAAAACAAGTAAACAAAAAGGATGATGCCCATCTCTTCAAGGGCAAAAGAAACGATATGGTGATTTTCTTGGGAGGACACATTGCTGCCTTCTGGTGTTCTTTATGTCACTTAACAGCTCTAGGACATCACACAAGTCAGATATCCTTGCCATGATTTGTGTATGATATTCAAATAACAAGTCCACCATTCTTATTCAAGGAGTATTTACTGAGAGTCTATCATGGACCAGGACGTGTGCGGTTGAGAGCAGAGAACCAAGGAGAGCTCTACACTGCCTTTGTGGGCTTACTGTATAGTGATGGAGAAAGGTACCAAGCAAATGCTAAGTCAGTATAAAAGTCAACTTGTATAACTACGATGAGGGAAAGAGCAAACACTACTTGTCACATGAGCTAATAACATTCCATGAATGCACATAAAATTCCTCAAGGCAAATGTTGCTGTGTTGTCTAGAGAGGAGAAAAGAGGACCCTAAGAAAGTGAGGGGGAAGTTTCCTTCACCACTTCCCCTGACCTGTCTGTGATCCCAGAGAAGGCTTTACCCTCATTGTCATGGCCCCAAAGGCATATTTAGAATTCCACATCTGAGGGCAATGTCACTTGAAGTTCACAGAGACAGTGGATGTGGGATCTAACTCAGCCTGACATGAATTTGTCCCCTCCATCCTCTCTCTCTCTGAAGATGAGGTTCAAAGTGGACCCTGAGGGGAGATCAATCCTGAAGCCACTATGAGAAGCATCTAGTCACAGGACGATCGGTGCACCACAGCCAAGCCCGGGGACCTCCCATCTCCTCACTGTCTGCATGGGAGCCTGGTCACAGTCAGGCGAGGAAGGCCACCAGCTGGCCAGGAGAGAGCGCATCAGCCTACTATGCACTACATTTCACACCTGGAGGTGATATGGGGTCAGCCTCTCCTCCACTTCCGGGAGCCAAAGAGTCAATAAACACGTAGTCATTCATGCATTTGTGAATGTACATTTCGATACTGTGATTTATAATAAGAAAAGTATATTCAGTCTTCCTCCCTGTTCTTGGCACAGAGCTCCTGAAACCCTTGGATGAAAGCTAAATGATAAAAGAGATAAAGGTATCCATTGTTATTCATAACAAGATCCTTCCAACCACACCTGAGCTTATGTGAATAAGGTGACAAGAAAGCACCCAAGGATGGGGCTGGTTGCCAGGGTTAGGAACTAAGCAAGTAACCAGAGGATTGGGAATTTCAGCCCTACCCTTAAACTCCCGGGAACTGGAGGAGCTGGAGGTCAAATTAACCACCACTGGCCAACGATTTAATCATCATGCCTCTGTAATGAAGACTCCATAAAAACCCCAAAGGATGGGGTCTGGAGGACTTCTGGGTTGGTGAACACTTGGGGAGCTGGGAAGATGGCTATCCTGGAGAGAATATGACACTCCACTCATCTTCCAACACACCTTGCCCTCTGCATCTCTTCCAACCAGCTGTTCCTGAGTCGTATCCTCTGTATTGATTCGTAATCTTGTAAGTCAAATGTTTTCCTGGGTTCTGTGAATTGCTCTAGTAAATTTATTCAGTAGGAGGAGGGAGTCTTGGAGACTTCTGATTTCTAGCCAGTCAGTGAGAGGCACAAGTAACAATCTGAACTTGGGGTTGGCATCCAAATTGGGGCAGGACAAGGGCAGCCTTGTGGGATTGGGAGTTTCACCCGTGGGATCAGAAGCTCTCCTCAGGGAGACTATCCAGCAGTGTCAAAGAATTGCTTGTTGTAGGAAAAAGGCACCCACTGGTGGCCAGGAGGGCCAGAGTGAGTGTTGTCTGTAACCTCGCACACATGCATGTTAAGAATAGGTTGTGAGAAAGGACTGCTGTGTGAAGTACAACTAACGAGAAAAAGTTTTCAGGTTATTTCTGTATGTGTTTCTCCAGAGAAAAATACGTCCACAAAGATGATTAAGTTGTCCTCTTCCATCAAATTCTAGAGCCAGCATTATCTACATTGAATGTGATGGAGGTGATGTCTTACCTGAATGTCTCATTCAACGTGAAGTTTATTCAGTGCCTATTTATACGTAAGCAGCTTTGGGCCCCATCCTCACTTCCTACCCCACTCCACTGGGTACCACTGCCTGAATTATCAGTGTGGATTCTGTTCACTGTTGTTTGGGAACGTGACGCTTCTAGGTGGCTCATAAAAAACGTGCTGGTTGTATCTCACCAATTCCTACTCATGTGAAGCCAGAGCCAGAAGATACTGGAAGATGAGCTGGTGGGCATGGTGGACATCAGTACAGGGAGGTAAAGACTCCCTGTCACTTCATTTTATCTGGGGCTGGACTTGGAAAAATCAAGGGGCACTGAGGCATGTCTTTATTGTGCTTTTTCTCCACTTAAACATGTACAAAGTGTCTCTGAATTGAGATGGATAGAAAGAACTTATTAAGTTATTTCAATCAGAAATTAAATTTTAAAAACCCTAAATATCCATGAGGATAGTTATAGATAATCTATAGATGGTTTTCTCCAGGATTATATTAAGATTTCTGCATAACCTTTATTAGGAGGTTGAAGAAAAACCTTACAGTACTAAATAACCAATACCTACATTTGGCATGAATATTCATGAATTTTAAACTCTTGACTATTAATGTTCCCAGGAACTGAATGCCTGGTCTCACCGAATGTGTGGCGCACTATAGGTATTTTTTACCTATTTTTTTTTCTTTCAATTACTTCGGTTTCCTTATGATGGTTATGAGATAAAGGGTCATAGAGCATTCCATCTGAAGAACTGCTTGATAATGGAAATATTTAAAATAATATTTATAAAAGAAACATTATAATATTTATATAAATATGGTATTATATATGATATATAACATAATATAAATATGTAATATTATATAAATATTACAAATATTTATAAATATAAGTAAAAAGAGTTATATTCTTTAGGATGTCATTTTTATTCTAAACTATTGGGAGATATTATTTTCTGTATTCATCAATCAACTTGGTAAACCTTAATTTTAAAAATTATGTGTATAATAACATATTCTTTGGCTGGTTGGATTTCTCATGTCAATTATGCAATCAAATAGTGTTCTGCTTACAAAATCTATCAATCTGAAAGAAGTTGCTAACATGCTAATTGCAACATGTTAAGTTATCTTAGTAATTATCTCTGTCTACATAGTTCCCCACCACACACATTATTTCATTTTAAGTTGAGGAACATTAGGACAGTGCTTAACTTAAAAAAAAATATTAAAAGTATATCTACAGAAATATTTCAGTGATAAAAGATGAGGTCAACAAAAAATCTAAAATTTTTAAACCGCATTTGTAAGTTGAGATGCATATTTATTATAAAATTATTTAGTAAACTAATAAGCAAGTATTTTTAACTGTATTTTAACAATTATAACCCATTTTTTTTAAAACTGAGAGTTCTGTATAATTATGGTACTGGCAAAAAATAATGTCTTGAATTTCTCAAGTCATTTTGAGACCTGTTTTTTCTTTTTTCTTCTAATTAATACCATACTTTTAGTTCAGATATTTTTCAAATGAATTTAAAATACACTAATATTACAAAATAAATCCTTATGCAATAAATATTAATATTGTCAGCATGCACATATGAATTGGTTTAATATATGATTGTGAACATTGATACCTTAAGATTTAGAATTTTTGGATCTTAATTTTCTGCATTTTTAAATTTTTACTAAAGATGCCAGAAGTTGTTCAAAGTATCTATGTTCTTCCCCTCACCCCAAATATCTATGATCTATCCTGAGATTCTTCTGAAGTTTACAGGGTTGGATCTTTGAAGATTGTTTTTCAGTACATTTGTCCTATACAGCAAGAATAAATCTGAACTGAACAACCATGATGGATTAATAAATACATTTCAGATGAGCATCCTGGATAATTAACAGTTTGCTGGTGTCTTGTGTGGAGCTTAACCATAGTCTAAGCGGACATTAATGGACAGCAAAGACTATACACACACACACACACACACACACACACCTTTTTGGAAATATAACCTTTCACATATAAAATAACTTTTGTTATACAATAATAACACTTATTTCTTTAAGTTTAATCCAATATGGAGAGGATATTAAATACACATTGGATGGTTACTAGAAAATTCATTTTATGGTATGATATAATTTTATTTGAATTTTGTGTTTTGGTTTTTTATTTTGTCTATGACATTATAGATATGAAGAGAGATATAATGGTAAAAATACTTGCCTAGTAAAGAATTTGACCTTGCCTATAGAGAGGGTTAGCCCTCTACTCTGGGGCGGGGAGTGTGGGGAAAGATTCAGGGCATATCTGATGGGAGCATCTTTGTCTCATGTGGGTGTTGGCCATACCCAGTAGTTTTAGGATGGGGCTGACTGTGCCAGAAAGACCAGACATGGAATTTAAGGTGGGACCTTTGAGTTACAGGGTATCAGTTGGTCTGGAAGCTGACATCAACCACCAGGCAACCATCAATCAGTCATACCTCCCTGACAGAGTCCCAATTAAAACTCTGGGCACTAAGACCTACCCAGTGAGCTTCTCAGGTTGGTGATATTCTGGGCATATTTTCACCCATCAGTTCTGTGAGAGTGATGCACCCTCCCAGACTGTAACTTAGGCATCTTTTCCCATGTTTCTCATGTATCCTTTCCAGGTATGAACCACAACCAGAGTACAATAGCTTAGTGAGTTCTCTGAGTCCTCTTAGTGAATTATTGAAGCTCAGGGTGGTTTGGGGGCAACTTTCATACTTTCAGCTGGTGTCCGGAGGAATTTAGTTTGAGTTTAGCCAACTCTGGGTAGTATGACATATCATGATGTAATGATAAAAGGTGGCATCCCCTTTGAGCTACATCACAAACAATATATTCTGTTACTTTCATGCTCACAAAATAATTCTAAACCAGCAGTTATTTCTATATTTGAAAACAGAGCTTGAAAAGGTGATGAAGCCTTTTTAAATATTTAATTCTACTTTTTAATATCAAGCCAAGAATTCTCCCATGTGGATATGAATTCAAAGAACTCAGGTGAAAATTACAAATAAGAAAAAGGTTTAAATGGCAATTGAAAGTTATAGCTACGCAAATAAATGGATTTTTAAATGGAGAGTAGTAAAAAAAGGTTTTTTAAGTGTTTTAATAAAAAGCACCAGATATGCTACTGCTATACTTAGTTTTATAAAGTAATTTTTAAATGCTGTTTTACATGTTATTAAATTTGCATTAAACTAGGATAATTTAATATTTATTTATTTATTTATTTATTTTATTTTTAAAGATTTTATTAATTTGACAGAGAGACAACCAGCGAGAGAGGGAACACAAGCAGGGGGAATGGGAGAGGAAGAAGCAGGCGCCCAGTGGAGGAGCCGGATATGGGGCTGGATCCCAGGACTCTGGGATCACACCCTGAGCCTAAGGCAGATGCTTAATGACTGAGCCACCCAGGCGCCCCTAGGATAATTTAATTTTTATTTCTTTTTCTAAGGTAAGGAAATTAAAAAATACAGCTGAGTTTTGTTTTTTGTTTTTTTATAGTTTACAATATATATAGAATGGACAAATACAGTGAAAAATATAATTTAAAAAGTCCACCAGTGTTTCTTGTTTTGTTTTGTTTTTCTTTGGTTTTTTTGTTTGTTTGTTTGGTTGGTTTTTTTACTTTTTCAGAAGAAATTCAAACTCAGCTAGTGGCCTTTCCCTTTTGCCTGGGTGTTTAGCATCTCAAAGGACCACAGAGTTGATAATTTCATTATTTTTTCACTTAAAGGTTGCTGTATTTATAATGTTCGAATATTAAGCTTACAGTATCTCTTCTGTTTCATATACTTGCCTCATAAACAATGTACTTGATCTATTAATTCCAACTTGATACTACAAAATTTTTGAAATCATCAAAAAAAATACAGAGGATTGAAATAAGTGATTTCTGCTCAGACCCAGGGATATTCGACGAATCCAGATTTCCCTCCATCACCACTGCCTGTCCACCTGATTCCCACGTCTCCCAAGAAACCCTGATCGTCACGCACTATTGAACTGTACTGCTGTATTTTTTCCTAAGACTGTTTCTACACCCTGTCTTTGCTTACACTGTATTTTCGACCCTGGATACTCCTTCTCTGAGTAGCAAAATAGTATATATGCTTCAAGGCCCACTGCAAAAATAAATCAGTCTTCTGAAATACAAAAACAATATATGAGTATTATAAGTTAAACAAAAAAAAAAACCTTCTAGGGTAAAATTAATAAGCATCCTTTCCTCCACTAATCCCGTAATTGGGTGGAAAGACTGTATTCTAAATACTACTACCATCCTAAAGAGTTCCCTGGTCACTTCCCATGCAAACGCCATCCTTCTACACAATTCATCAAAACACTCTCCTCGTGCCTGGTTTTGTGTTACACATATTTGCATTTATTATTTTTTTTTCTTTATGATTTCCATGAGGGCAAGTCCTATTTATTCATCTTTTTAACTTACTGGCATATGATAAATCCTGAAATACTAAGTAGAATGAGTTTAACATAAAAGATTCCTAACAAATACTTGTTGAATAAATGAACGGGAGTTTTAGTATGTCCGTTTAATAATTAATGCACTATTACATACGTGAAAAATTAAATTGTTGCCAAGAATGATTAACCTACCATCACATCTTGGAAAGGGATAATTCCAGTTTCTGTTGATCCCGTGCTGGCAGGTAAGGACTGGGTGGCCGATTAAGATGTACCCAGGGTAACACTCGAAGGAGATGGATTGTCCCACGCTGTAATCCGAGTTGATCATATAGCCATTCTGAAAAGCAGGTGGGTCTGGGCAGTTCTGTAGTTCGTAGGCTGAAACAGACAGAATCAAGCTCAAGTGTACGAAGCTAAGTTAGCCTGGAATTCAGAGCACTGGGGTCACACACAGTTTCTGAAGGTGAATATTTTCGATAAGTTTTAAAACGTATCTCCTCCAAGCTGCCACTTAGTATCCTAAGTAACACAATAATTATTAGTAGTAACAGAATTATAACAACTCCCCATTAATAAGTAGCTAATCGTGTGCTTTAGAACTAGCAAAGCACATACCAACAAGCAATTTGATGGTGTTTACCTTGGAAAAAAATGTAGATGGTGTGAATTGACTTTTTTTTAAAAAAAGTATAAAAAATGATAATAAAAATTGCCTAAAAAGAATGTCAGATGAATGTGGATCTAATTTCCTTTTAATTTAAAAGAGAATTATAGTAGCATTCCATTCTAGGTGTTATTGACCAGGAAATGTGTGGCTGTTATGTTTTGATTTGTTAATGTATTTTACACCACAAATAAAAAAATCTATTCCATTTTCTCATTTTCTTAAAAAAAAAGCTCCTGTGGAAACATTAAGCTAGCAATTACTATTAGTATAATCTTATTAATAACATATTGTTTATGCAATAAGTCATATTTACCTTTTCAATATAATAAATATAATAAAGGTACTGTGCTGTTGACACACACAGTGTCTTTGCAGTGAGATAAATTTTAAATTTTAACAGTATGGGTTAAACCCTCACTGCAGTTCGCAGATTAAAAAATACTTAATTTCACTTCATTTCACATGCCAGCAGCCCGTGGCTTTACTTATTTTGATATTTGCAATCGTATGTCTCTGGACAGGAGTCAGATAAACAGCTAAGGAGTGATTGTAAGCAGGAAGCAGAAATCAGAAGACTCAACAACGCAAAGGGCTTGAAGCAGCTTGAGATCATTCCTGGCACTGGCTCCCCCAGGGTGTGGAACCAGGAAGAACCAGGAGGGAGACAAAGTCCCCCAGGGGGCCATGCAGGACTCTCCACCTGCCCCACACTTCCCCTCTGGGGTCCCCTGGACAGCACAGGGGGAGGGCTATCTGCTCAACAAAATCAGAGTGGAAATCGCATAGGGAGACTCACGACGTGGGACTTTACAAACTGCAATATGCTAAAAATAAATTTATTCCATTTTATTTGTAGCACATTTGATTATTATAGGGATTTACACACATGATATATGGATACTAAGAGGAAAAAAGTTGCTGGAGGATTCTTAACTCCTTGCCATCTTTTGACATGTAGTCTTTAGAACTCAGTATGGAGATAAAACTTTCATTTATACAAAATAAAAAATTTACCAATAATATAATGAGCTTTCTGGGGCTGCTTTTTGGTGAAGCTACATTATAACATGGAATTCCTAACACAATGAGAAGGAGAAATTACCGATTTAAGGATTTCTTCCAGATCAATAAGCACCATAATCACAATTATTCATGAAATTCAACATTCTAATAGTCATTTACAAAAGAAAAAGTGCTTTTAACTCACAATTTTGGAATTTGCAATCTAGCATCAAGACAGTAGCTGCATGGTCCACATAGGCATTTTCCAATTTTATTTTTCTTCATCTTATAAGTACAATATTTGAGTGTTGAAATCCCCTACAAAGTATCAGACTTCAAGGGAAAAAAATCTATAGTTGTCCAAAAGAAGAGTACCCAAGCCTGTATGAGAACAATATGTTGTATACCTCATGGACTAGTGGCGTGTTTGTCACTATCAACTGCTTTGTAATATTTTCACCTCCTATTTGAAAACTAGAAGCTTAGAAAACTATGCAATGAGTATAAAGATAGGGACCGTTAGAACAGAAAGCCGAGAAAATCAGTGCATCTCTCTTTCTACTACATACA
Source organism: Ailuropoda melanoleuca (assembly GCF_002007445.2). Classification (NCBI taxonomy): domain Eukaryota; kingdom Metazoa; phylum Chordata; class Mammalia; order Carnivora; family Ursidae; genus Ailuropoda; species Ailuropoda melanoleuca. The sequence continues at coordinate 803,081 of NC_048235.1, forward strand.
CGTGAACGCACGCACACAACTGCACACACCACACTTGCACAAACCACTCACACATGCATGCACATGCGCACGTACACACACACACACAAGCCCCCCGCACACATATGCACACACACACTGGCACATTCGTGCATGTTTACTCACACATGTGCACACACACACGCTCTTTTTCTCTGTCCCCTTATTGCGCCCCTTCTTTGCCGGGCCACCCTGGCAAACACACAGCAGGGCTGCCCACCTCTCCCAAGGGCCACCCTACTCTGAAAGCCATGCAAACAGCCTTTTCCTGAAAGCCAGAGCCAAATGGCTTAGCAAATATCCACAGTACATGGTGTCCTCCTTGCAATCTTGTTACTGGAGTCTAAATTTACTTTATAGACCCATGCTCACAAAAGAACAGAATCCCATACTGTGTTACAACTATCAACCAATTTCCTTCTTTATTATACTCTTTTAGAATGAAATCAGCAGTTTGTTCTTATTCATGTTTTGCTTGAAATATAATAAACTCTGTTGGAGAAATGAGTCCTCTAATATATCACATACAACTGCTAATAAAAACACATATATATATGTGTGTGTGTATACATATATATATATTGACTGAATGGCGGTTTCCATGTGAGAAGAATCACATAAAACTGTTCAACATAGCATCCTCCTCACTGGAAGATTCTATTCACGTTTCAGCGGTGCCTCTGGGTATCCACACAGGCATCAATTATCACAATATGTTATAAACAAGGGAACAGTTAATAGAGATTCCTAATGAATTGTCGTGTGAAATGGCATTTAACACCCACACAGACTCACACACGTTTACTCACAGCCTTGTTACAGGGAGGAGAGGTTGCAGATGCCTCCACGTCTACACTGAATAGGACTTTGAAGCCTCCTTCAGGTGCTTGACTTCCCTTTCCATGAAAAAAGAGAGCTGGGGGCCCAGTAGCATCTCAGCCAATCCAGCAATCCACAGAATTTCTGAAGTGCATGCATACATAAGCTCCTGTTTCCGGACTGGCCGTTATGATGGCTCGGATGACAGATCTCTCCTCCTTTGTAACAAGGGAATGACCCTGGTTCTCACTTGCAAGTTAGATTATCCACCCCAATGTTCTTTATTGGTTATGGAAACTCCTTGATCCCAATACCTACCAGTGAAGCCAACCTACACTGTTGCTAAAGTTACAGCCAGTCCCATGCTTTCCGGGCAGCCCAAAGCCTCAGCTGGGGGATGGCTAGCCAAGTTGCTTGCTCCCAATTATGACCATGATTGCACCTTGTGCTTTGAGCAGCCGAGAATGAGCGCTCGGTAGACCTTTTGCATGATGGCTTTTACACTGTGGAGAAAGTCTGATTTTGATCCAAAGAAACCGTTGGACTCCCAGACAGGACAGACTACACAGAGAATCCACTTCCTCCACTGCTTGGGGAGGACTGACCAGGGAGCACGCAGCAAATCTCAGAGGGCATGTGGGCATCTCAAGGTGCCGTCACATAGGAGAGATAGCTGACATGCACTCCCCAGGTGTGTTTTTGGTGCAGAGGGATGGGTCTCTTAACGGAAAAGATGATTGAGATCCTTACCTCTACTTTAGGCCAACCCATAAAAGGAAAAGCAAACCCGCATGGTCTACAGGGATAAAGCGCGTCGACTAGTAAGACTTGGACCCTCATCTCCACAGTGTAGCCCATAGACTACCGCTGTCGGCACTCTGTCCATCTTGAACAGAATGCCCTGGAGGGGATGGGAATTGATACAGCTACTAGTCTTCCACTGTTTTAAGCATTTTTATATGAGATAGTCTTTCATATAAAGAGCTGCCTGTTGAGAACTTGATTCGCTCATGCAGATGGGCGAAAAGGATAGAGTAGATCCCCAACCTTGCTCTTCTTGTTAACCCATGGTAGCTCAGAATATCACGGTGAAAACAGACAGCTACTCAGTTTTAGAGGCACATGAGTTTCATGCAGAAAAGCGTGGTTGTGTCAAAAAGGAACAGTTAGTGTGCTCTTAAAATCAGCTAGAAGGTATCCTTCAGTTGTTCATTGCACTTAAAGGCAATTTGATTGCTTTTCCTCCTAAAGTGGAAAAATCTGTATCTACAAACGCCTCTTTTCTCATAGACTCAATTCACTCAAATTCAACAGTTCTATGATTGAATGAATGAATAAGATTTAACATATCTCTTTAAAAAAATAAAGGTGCTTGGTACATAGAGCAAAAGGAGAAAGATGAAAAGTGGATCTTCGAAAAAAGAAGGTATTTTTTCTTCCTACGACTAAAGTAATTAAAATTACCTTTAAGTTCTTTTTTTGGCATGGCATTATTACATTATAAAGTAAGAAAGAGAGACAGAGAGAGGGATATTCAGCTTCTCCAAATGCTGACTTATAAAAACAAAAAGCAAAAGAGAGTCACTAAAATTCGTAATGGCCCCCAATTTCACAAACATTATGAAAATCTAAGTACCACTAAGCCCATACCAATATTATAAGAGTAAGAGAACATATCGCATTTTAACTTCCACTGGGGAATCATTTGTTTGGATCTAGGAAAATAACTACTATTCACATCTATTAATCTCAAGCAATATGGCATCAAGTGTTTAAATCATAGGTCTGTGATGTGACCACCAATGGAATCATGTAGTCGTCTTTCTGATAGCCACTATTTTTTCCAATATCTAAAGAATTGATAAATATCTTCAAGCTGCCCTTAATTTTTCAGTCTTTGACTTAGAAATAAGGTACATGAACTCAATTTTATTCAACATGGCTCTTCACCTTCCATTTCTCAAATTCTGTATAAGTCATTTAACTTCTGGATGGCTCCATCCACTGTAACATTTTTGACCTTTATACAGCCATAAATAAGTGACAAGGTTTAAGAATAAGGAGTATGACATAGACATCACTGAGAATGACAAGACTTATCTGCATGACTTCTGCATTTTCTTATGAGTTATTAATTATAAGCTTAACTGACAAATCTCAAGTAGGACCTAGGAATTTTGACATGACATACAAGTCAGAACTGTGTCATTTTGCCCATTTAGAAATTTTATAAAATGACAAACATTGATAAACCACCTAATTGTCATCCCTGTCAGATAGATACCTTTCAAGAAATTGGAAGACCTCAAATTCATGTTCCCATTCTTTTTATTTAATTTATTTTTATAGCTCTCATTTATAGGAAATTAATTGCCTACAATAAAAAGATATCTTGCTTAGGAATTATTTATTTATTTATTTGTTCGTTTGTTTGTTTTAACGTGGATACTTAAACAGAGTCAGGCATCAAGTAAATAAAACATTTGCTCAGCCAACCAGATGTTTGATCTAGATGAGAATCAAATGTTTAAAGGCCACACAGACAACATCAATAATCAGAGCTTGCAGGGACTAAAAGAAACTTTTGAAATCAATTCCTTTCCACTCTGAAAGGGGTTGTCATTTTGACACTTGAGGAGACTGTCCCTCTGAACACTGACCAAATGTTTGCAGATTCTGACACTGCAAGATAAAGGCAAGTGGATCTATGGCTATTTCACAAATTTTATGAACTCTAATTCTAAATATTTAAAATTTAAATTTAAAAAATACTATTTTGCCAGCCAACTGCAACAATCTATGACCTCTTATCTAGATAATTCCTGTTTAGATTCCGTGTGTGTGTGTGTGTTTATTTTAGACCATTCTTTTTGGATTTAAGTAATTGATAGCTTTAGAACTGTGTAGATATGGCCTTAATAACCCTACCTGGAAAATATCAAGAGAAATAAAACAAAAAAATATTTTTGAACTATGGAGGTTAGAGTTACATAAGACAGAATGTAATTTCAAAACTATACTAAAGTATAGTTCCAAAACTTCCATGTAAATTCATGGGTATTTGTATTTCATTTTTGGAGGTCAAAAAGGAAAAAAAAGTTAAATTTTGAATATATTTGAATATTAAATATATTATATTAAAATATTCGAAATGGAGAAGACTGTTCAAAAGTTCTTGAGATCAACTGAGGTAAATCATTTAATTGGCAGCTTAAGGAAGAAATGTAATTATGTATATTTTTTCTTATTGACTCATACATTAAGATCATGCCATTGAACAATGGAGGGCACCATGCAATAACCAAGTTTAAAATAATGATCACGAATGAAATGTTCATACTTCAATGGGATACACTTCAATAGAAACAGGAAAGGGTAGACTAGATATATAAAAACAGGAAAGAGAAGCATGGAATTCATAGTAAATACTGTTGAAGTTTTAAGTTCAGTTACACAAACAGATGAAGGGGACACAGCAAAGGGAAGTTGTGTTGAGGTGAAACGCACATCTCTCTCAGACACCTGCAAAAGCCTTCTCACCAGGAAAGGGGAGGGAAGCCCCAACACACACACACACACACACACACACACACACACACACACACACACACACACACTTCTCTGTGGCCAGAAATGCTTTGTTCCGTGACCTTCCCCTACCCTGCAGGTTAGAAAAGACTCTGGAGCACCTGTGTTTGCCTATGACCTGATGAGACATAAATCCTCCAAATTATCATTCTTGGTCTTGGAGATGGTTAGCTGAACTGCCGATTCCCACCGATGGGTCAGAACAAAATGCATGCTAACCCAACACTGCTCTCTCCCTCCATGAGGTCTGTGAGCAGAGCCAGCAGCCAGCGGTCCTGTGAGCAGGTTGGGCTCCGCGTCAGACCTTCTCTGGCCCACCACCCATCATGGCCTCTCCTGCTTCCCACAGCCAGTGCTCATAGGCTTGTCCCTCCTCCCTGTAGAGGAGGACTCCTTTTACCTAACCTGTGCTGATCACTTGGTTAGAGCATTGTTCTTTCTATTGTAATAGACTTCTTCCCCCAGGGCAATAAATAATCCTTTCTGATAACAAGTCTCCTTACTAAGTCTGAGGTTGCTTTGCATTTCATTGTAGATACCAGGGCTGTTGATGCCTTAGCCTCTGGAGTAGGAAGAATCCGTGTGGTAAGACTTCTAAGAGTCTCACAGTTTTCTAGAAGAAAGATGAGCATGGTTCGGAGGAGGTTGTGATGTCGACGGAGGGATCTGCCAGGCCACCAGAGATGCTGCAGAGCTGGGGCAAGGATGATGATGGAGGTAATGTCGGCAGAAGAGGGGGCAAAGAGTCAAGGGTAGCACCAGGTTTACAGCTGAAGCAACTGGCTACAATGTGCACAGTCTACTCAGAGAGTTGGAAAGACTGGAAGATGAGCCGACCTGGAGAAGAAAATTGTGTGCTCCGCGTTGCACACAGCATTCCAGTGTCTGCATAATGCCCCGGGTTGGTGCAGCAGTGGGACAGACATCGGTTCTGGGACTCGCGGAACTCGAATTGGTGACATTAGCAGGAGAGCTGTCCACTGCTCATCATGCTGCTGTCTTTGAATCCAGGAGTGTTGCGGATGCTCGGCGGAAGTGAATGATGAATATAGGGCGTCCCAACCAAGCCCTGCAAGCAAGTGGTCAGTCTGAGAGCGAAGAAGAAGGAAGCAGCCAGTGGACAGTGGAATCGTCAAAAGAGACTGTGCTGTCCCTCAGAGCAGGGAAGCGGGGCACTGAGCCAGCACTGGGGATGGCGCTGAATGCTACCACGGAACACAGGACATGCTGCGTCCCTGTGGGATTTAGCAACGCGGAAGGCTGCTGCAATGGAGGACCATGTGGGCATGATGGTGGGTCAAAGGCTAAGTAAGAACGGGAAAGAAAAGGTGGGGAGAGACATAGAAACCGAGAAAGCCGGTGTACATAATGCCTCAAAAAATGTCTCCCGGAAAGTGGAAGCTAAAGAAAGACATTAGTCAAAGGTACATTAAAAATTATATATTTATAGATGAGTGTGGGCCGTTTGTGTGCACCTGTGTGTGTGCACCTGTGTGTGCTCGCGCCTGTGTGTGTTTCTGTGAGTGTATGCACCTGTGTGTGCACGCGGAGCACACACTTTTCTTCTCCAGGTCGGCTCATCTTCCAGTCTTTCCAGCTCTCTGCACCTGCGTGTGTACCTGTGTGTGTTCCTGTGTATATGTGTGCACCTGTGTGTGTGCGTGGACCTGTGTGTTCACCTGTGTGAGTGCGTGCCTGTGTGTTTGCACCTGTATATGTGTGTGTGCCTCTCAAGCTGGAGGTGACACTTTCCTGAGAGGGGACGGGGAGGAGGTAGAGCTGGAAGCAATGAAGGACACCATGCACACACAGAGAATTCGGCACTACTCCTGCCATATTCCTAACTGGCCCAGCCTTTATTCTCCTCTCTTTTGCCTCCTACCTGGATTTTGTATTTTAAGAGACCCAAAATTTGGAAATCCTAATGTATATTTTAGATTTAAAAAACCATTTAAGTAACAACATCTAAAATTTCAACATAAAATACCATCACCTTTTAGTAAGAAAACAGTAAAGCCCTTAATGTCAAAGACAGTCTATGAAATTAAAGAAAGCACGTGATTTAATCATGTTAAAAAACAGGAAAGAAAAGCCCTATTGTTGACATTCTCAGTTTCATTTGATTTAACAATATTAAAGATAGGCCATCTAAATTACTGGGTATGAGATGAAAATTTTGAACTTTTTCTCAGGTCATAAATGGTTTGATAATGCTGGGTTCAAACATGTCTAAGAGTCTTATATTTAGATGGTTTTAAAAAAAGATGAAGTTCATGCACTGGATTGTTTTTCTGATGCAATATGAAATGACTTGAATAATACCTTTGGACACTCTTTTGAGCTGAGACAAGGTCCAGGGCATGAGAGACAGTGCCAGCCCCACTGCCACTGTGAGCGGTCTCCCCACTCCACAGTCCGGAAGGGACACGATGGACCAGTGGCTCTGAGGACAGTGACAAGTGGGAAGGGATGTGTTGCCGAGCTGGTGGCTCAGGAGTGTGATGTCAGCCACAGGAGGGAGGGACCACTGGGAAGGCTTGAGCGTGAGGCTGAGATGACAGCCTGGCTGACCCCGTGCTTGCTGTTGATGCCTCTGCTTGCGCAGACACAGACAGCACGGCTCTCTGCCCAATCAGAAAACCAATGGTTCCAGCTGCACACATTTTTCACCAATGACGGAGGTTCATATCCCAACACTGATTCCTTACCTTGGTAAGCGAGTTTAAACCCTTGCCGGTTCTGGGAATGATCGCTGTAGAAGTGGATGAGCGTTTCGTGTGTGGTACTGAGCAGGGCAGAGGGGGGGTCCGAGCCACTGAACTGCCCGATCATAGGGCTCGTGTGGTAGGGTCCGTTTTGAATTTCAAGGTAGTCGTGATTGGCTTCGGTAGAAAAATTCAGAAATTGAATATGTGCACCTAGGGAAAAACATGCAAAATAAATGAAAGCGAATATCAAAACTTGTAAGATCAATGTTTATCAAAAGTGACTAAAACAGTATTAGCCTCCCCACACAGGATTCTCGGGGAGGCAGAACAGTGCAGTCTTAGCGGCAGAGAGCACACAGTGCAGGTTCCAACACACACGGGTTCAACTGTGCCTGTGCCTCCCGCTAGTAGTGTGACCTTCGTTCATGTAATTAACGTCCCTGAAGTCAACTTCTTTGTCAAGTGTGATTACCAGCATGACATCACAGGGATATACCGGTATAATACTTAGAATGACGGCTAGCACTCGCGTCTGGCAATCATTTTGTCCAGCTCTGTTACATTATTACAGCCGTAAACACAAGGCTGTAATTCTGTGTCCAATCATCCATGAGCTCATTTACAACTTTATCAAGAAAGGAGCCAAAATGGGTGTAAAAAAATGCCATAGCCTTTCAAAGTGGCTTTTAAATGCTTGGTCATCCCACCGCACAAGTGATGTGTTAGTTTAGCAAGTGATTGTTTCAATTGTGTTATGCACACAAAGCAAATTATGGATGTTTGCAAGAACTCGATCCAAAAAACCCACTCTCATCTGCACACTTCAATCCAATGGCCTGGCAGAGTTCACACATCAAAGGACTATGCAATGACCAATGCCACTGCTATCATATTCATCTTAAAGGATAACTTAGAGGAATTTAGAGGAAATTCCTCTAGATAATTTAGAGGAGTATCAAATTTAGAGGAAATCAAAATCAGAATCATTTAGGTTGTTACAACTTTGTGGCATTTTTGAAAATTTATTTCACTACTGTGACTGAAATATTTTAAGTCACTTAAATAGTTTACAGAGGACTCCAAAGGCATTCATTTTTACATAAATCCATTCGATTAATTTAGGTTTGTAAAGCCTACACTGAGAATTCCAATACCCACTATCGATTATATTCTCCCAACCCACGAGAAAAGCTTGACTATGTGTTATTCTTCCGCTCTTGAGCAGTAAGAGGGGCTTTATTTTTACTTTTCACCTAATATATTTGACACATGCTTGCCAGCTTTGGAAAACTAAAGATAATGCTTACATGGGTTGCCTTATTTGATTGTAAATGTGGAGAAAAATGAAAGCAAACATATCTACTTAGGTATTGATGGGAACAGTTATCACAAGCAGAATTCCGTGAAAAAGGAACAAGAAAAGTTCAAGTCCAGTAGGAAAGAGAAACACAGGCACTCAGGACATTTAACGTCATCCAAGAAAAACAACTTTATCAATGATGGGAGAACTTTGTACGAAGGCACGGAGGAGTAAGCAACCGCCCCTTCTGTTCCTGCATAAGCGTGAGGCCAACCACCGTGCTAAGACTCCCTGTTACCAACCAACATTTTTCTCACGATTACCAGCAAAGTCCTTATTAGTATCATCGTATTTTGACTGGTAAGCAAACGGAGGCTCTGGGGTGTTCAGTGTTATGTCTAGTGCAGCACGGGACAAGCAGAGTCAGATTTATACCCGAGTCTGGCTGGCAACATGGTCACTTTCCTGGTTTAGCAAATGTGCTGGACAAGAGCTAACAATCTCAAGATGTCAGAAATATTCCAGTTCTTAATGGAGAAGAGTGTTTGTCATAAATTTGTTCAACCTTGACTTTGAGAGGAAGGAAGAAAAGAATAGAATGTGGGAAACTTCAGGGGTTGCATGGCTGGCTCAGTTGGAAGAACATGTGACTCTTGATCTCAGAGTTATGAGTTCAAGTCCCACCTTTGGTGTAGAGATTACTGAAAAAAAAAAAAAAAACCAAAACACAAACCTTTAAAAAAAAAAAAAAAACAATGGGAAACTTCAGAAAGGGGCCAAGGAAGCAAGAAGCAGGGGAAAAACCTGGTCTGAGGGAAAGATCATTAACCAGTCAACCAAAGCATAGAATCATTTTAGAATGAGTAATTAAATTCACATGACATAGTCTGAATCTATAAACTAGCAGCACATGAGCCATCAGGGAAGAGGGATCCCAGTCTGCCTTTGTCTTGGCTACTCCAATGTCACATACAATATAGGAGTGTGGAGCAATGCTATCAATTTAAAATACTTCTGTAAATATTTAAAAATGTCAAGTAATTCTCTTTGTTGAAGAACCATCAACAAAGTTTTCATTTTTTTTCTAAATTTCAGCAAATATGTTGGACAAAATAAATTTGGAAGCAGGAAAAAAGAAAGGGGAAGGAAGGAGGAGGGGAGGAGGGAGGGCGGAAGAGGGACAAGGGGGTGGGAGGGAGGAGAGGACGGAGGACTCATAGGTTTCTCCGTTCTGAAGGTCCCTTCCACACCCCTGTGGTGGCTGGGCTACTGGACCACTTAGAAAGCTGCACATCTGTACTGGATTTATTCCCTCACCCATTGTTGAGTTAGACACAGAGTTTCCTTTTGTAGCACAGCCCACAGATCTGATAAAAGAGTTCTGTTACTAATAATCAATCCTTTTTTTTGAGTGAGTCTGTGACTGGGTCAGGGCTGCTGAGCCCTGTGGTCTAGAGTTTCAGGGACACCCATCACGTTTGTCACCATGAGGCCAAACACAGAGGCTGACAGGTGAGCAACCGCAAAAAAAAACACTGAATTACTGACATTTCCATCCACGTTCTGAAAAGCCGGGGAGCATGGGGAATTAGGGTGAGGTCACATGCTTGTGAAATACATTGATGATTTGGGTATCAAATCAAATAGCAGGTAAATGGCTTAAAAGTGGCTCATTTCAGATGTGCACACGCAGACCTCGGATGCGTTTGTCCAGAGATTCATGGAATGACACAGTCAGGAAAGAAACGGAAGGCCGCAAGCAGATCAAGGGCTAAAACAGGTAAAGACAGCCAATATCCCAAAGTGAGGGAAACAGTAAAAGTGGCCTTTTACTGATCTGGAATTAAACTTAACATAGAAACAGAGTTCCGACAATTATTTTAGGGAAAAATTAGCATTTTAAGCAGGATAAAGTACCCAGCCACATATCAAATCCCCTAATGCACATCAGGAAATGCAACAGAATAGAGCCCAGTGCTGATCTGGTTTAAAATGGAATTATTCAGCTATCTGAATTTCAGCGACTTGTGTCCGGTTTGTCATCATGAAGCCAAAATGAAGGGATTGATATAAGCATAACTTAGCTATCCTCTTATTATCTCACAGGATGCTGAAGAAATGTGTAATTGCAGCAAGAGAATCAATCTGAACGTCCATTTGGTGGAATTTACACAGTACGTGATCATCACTCTCATCTGATTATCGCTCACACTGAAAATTAAGTGTCAGTAAAAGTCACCCGCACAAAGAATTTTTGACTTTGGATTTGACAAAACTTTAAATAGTAATGTGACCATGACTTCTGAGTTAAACCCTCGTCTTTTGGTTGATAGACCTCGTGAATAGGAAGTGCTCTCTTTAGCATCTTCTGTGCATAATGAACCCGTGGCAAGGGAGTTCACAGTTTTAGAACTGGGTGAATATTCTGAAAAATTCATTATAGCTTCCCTACATATGCCCTAGGTGGCCAAAGACATGGTCATTTCAGACAGCATTGCATGCAAAGTTGGTGCGGTGGTTTTTAAATATGAAAGGCAACGATAAAGCAAAAACAAACAAACAAAAACATGGTTGCATTTCTGCTGACTATGACTGTAGAAAATTCAATAAGATAGAGACAGACATTCTGTGTCGATGAGGCTTGTGCCAAAGATAACAGCAACCCAAATATGTGAAAAGGAAAGAAAATGGCATAAAAATCATCAGAGAATTTGGTGTAGGAACTAAAAGCAGCTAACAGCCAAATAACACGTGCTCTGTATCACGCATTGATATTATTTCAGAAGAGCCCTATGAGAATCATGCTTTATGATATGTGTTTATGTTATTTATTTTTTATTTATTATCATTTTTAAAGATTTTATTTTTTATTTATTATTATTTTTAAAGATTTTATTTTTTATTAGAGAGAGAGCATGCATGAGAGAGAGCAACAGACAGAGCAGGAGCAGGGGCAGAGAGAGAGGGAGAAGCAGACTCCCCGCTGAGCAAGGATCCAGACACGGGGCTCGATGCTAGGACCCCCGGGAGCATGACCTGAGCTGAAGGCAGATGCTTCACCGACTGAGCCACCCAGGTGTCCCAATGATATTTGATTTAAAGATAAGGAAACAAGGTTCAAAAACATTGTGGTGACTTGTGCAAATTCATAGCACCAGTGACTGGCAGTGCTAAGCTTTCTGCTCAACTCAGAGCCCCCAGACACGAGCACTCAGGACACCTGCTGTCCACCCCTAGGCTCCAAACCCTTCCATCACCTGGAAAGCCGAGTTCTCTTCCTAAAATGGGATGCATGAAATAGTTGTCACTGGATCGAGTAACTAGCAGTGCGAGATAAAGGTGGTTTTCACATACTGCCAAAGCAACTATTCATTTTGACTGTTTAAACTATCGACTAATCCATGGACACAGGGACCACTAGGATAATCAAAAGAATTATTTGACTAAGCTGGTAGCTGCTTAACTCATGGATCAGATAATCTATCAGGCAGTGCCATGCAATCCCGTTGTATGGAAAGATTCAAAACACCCTGACAAAATGCTCCATGAATGAGAAACATCAAGAAAAGCAACGATACCATGTTCTGCATAAGTGCGTTATTCAGAAATCATCTGGGTTTACCAGCAACAGTCATTAATGCACCGGGCAACCGAAACCCACTCCTGAAAATCAAGCACACAGGAATGCATGTGCAGATATTCAAATGGCATTTGAAGAAAAGAGAAAACTGACTTCAAAAATATTGAAGTGGAATTTATTTTTAAGAAAACTCTGGATCCCCTTTTCCTGTCTGGCCAGCAGTGCTGGGACAGAGCATGGAGGGGCTGGCCACAGGAATTTCATTGTAACAACTTGACCCCCACCAATGATTCTTGTATGCAGCCTAATCTGAGAACCACTGGTCTAAGCAATCGTTTTCCTTGGAATTTAGTGTTTCAAGTTTAAGTACATATTCACAATAATCTGACCTTCTCTTCGTGTCTTATGTAAGCAAGTTCCCCATAGTGCCCATTTCTTGATGAATTTCCCAGTGATACTACAACATTGTTTAAAATGATTTCCCAAACCTCAGACAGAGAAGGGGTTGTTAGGAGATCCCCCTCCCATAGATACAGCACACACACACACACACACACAGCAGGAGATCTAGGAGAGGTGCAGGCAGTGAGCAGTGATTGCAATGTGCCAATGACCACGTTCACTTGAAAGAGCTGGGTAACTCTACCGTGTTTGTTAATGTAATACCCATCACATTATGCCTCCCTTACCAACATCATCCTAACAGAAATTTTACAGGTTAAACATCTAGTGCGACATCCGTAGGAACATATCTTCCCAATCTCCCTTCCTGTCCCACTGGGAACACAGAAGCCCATCCTGGGTGGTAAATACAGGAGATGTTCCAGAATTACCCTAAAGTTTGGTGCTAATAGGACACAATATGGGAGACCAGGGGGGAGAAATTATCGTTAAGGGTGGGGATAGTCATCGTTGCTACGCTCCTGTTTGTTTGTTTGTTTGTTTTAATAAGAAACTTCAGGAGTATTTAACTTAAACTTGTAGATTCCTGGGTTTCAAACCCAAACTTACTACTCAAAATTTCCAGGGGAGCAATCTGATGTTTGCCTTCGACTTGGGCGGGCCTGGGAGGAACTTACGGCCAACATAAGGTGGAGGGAAGGGGAAGCCACAGGAGAACCGGAAGCCACAGGTAGTGCCGGAAGTACAGAGAGGGAATGAAGCAAGAGAACCCACCGTGGAATAGACTGATTACAGGAGAAGAAGAAAGTGATGATTTGAACGTGAACAGAGTATGTGACACCCTCGGATGCCCCAGATGAGAAGATGTCACACGCAGCTGAAAACGGGGAGCTGAAATGTGTGCATTTGAGAGCAAGGCAAGAGGTAGTATTTTGAGCCATGTTAATACAAGGGAGAAGAGGCAGGCATAAAGGAAGACCAGGAATAGATAAAATTAATTTACTTAAGAGTGTCAAAAATCTCTTGTGGGGTTGAAAGCCGGGCTGTAAATTTTTCTCAACATCACCCAAATGCACTGTAGTTCTTTAAACCTCAGAACGTTTTTTAGCAGGGACTGGAAAATCCCAAATATTTAATGTGTTGAGGAAACCACCACCGCTTACATGCCTTCTCCCTAAATTTGTAACGTGATGTATAGAAGGATATTTATAGATTATAAAATTTGTCACAGGCAAACCTGGTGCATTGCATTTAATCTGTAATATTACAGTTGATTCTTGAACAACAAGAACTTGAACTGTATGGGTCCATCTGTAGGCAGATTTTTTTACAGTACAGAGCTGTAAGTATATTTTCTCTTCCTTAAGATTTTATTAACATTTTCTTTTCTCTAGTTCACTTTATTGTCAGAATATAGTATATAATAAAAAATACAACATAAAACATATGTGTTCATAGACCCTTCATGTTACTGATAAGGCTTCTGGTCAACAGCAGGCTATTATTAATGAAGTTTTTATGGAATCAAAAGTCACACATGGATCTTCGACTATGCAAGGGTCAGTACCCTGAACCCCAGGTTGTTCACGGGTCAACTGTATTCTGAAGCATAACTACATCTATTCTAAAAAGCTAGGGATAGTGATACTATTTTGTATGTATTTAGGATTTAAGACATAAAGTTTCTTTTTGCCTTTTCTTCAAGATGCTTTCAAAACCCAAAACTATACTTTATCAACTATTTAAAGACTTAAATTATTTTAATTATAACATTTCATAAATCTTTTTTCTCATTTTGGTATTTCTTCAAATAAATATTTTGTTTGAATTCATAGATCATGACTGTAAGACAACTTGACTGATTTTTCCCCCTGAATTATTATCTTTCATATTGACTCATTCATGAGCAACACAAGGAAAAATGCCAGACAATAACCTTCTCAATCATAGGATGGTCAAGTTGGAAAAACAAGCTACTGAAATATTCATATTTATTCATGAATAATATATTTCTCATGAGATGTGAAAGGAAAGTGGGACATACTTGGAATAATAATGAAAAAACCAGCTGACTTCTTTGTTTTCTGTTGTTGCTGTTTACACCGCCAAGCCCTGTGCTGACCTCCTCTGGAATTGTTTTAGTTAGTCCTGACCATAACCTTATGCAGCTCTTTTGGTTTTTAAGAGAGAAAAGCACCTTTCCCCTTTCAGTAGACCATCCCCCACCAGAGTCAGGGCTGCAGTGGGCCTGCACTTCTCTGAATCTCTGCTTTTAACCACTATGATCATTTGTCTAATAAGCCTGTGACCCTCAAGGGTCTTAAGACGCTGTTGGAATACGGTGGGTCACATGTATGCCCCATCCAACCCCACCGCCTGACTCAACCATTGTATCAACCACGTCCCTATCCTCAGATCCCCATGGAAGGGAAGCAGACTGTGCTTTTGAGAACAGCTGAGCTAATGCTGGTTAAGCACAGGGCAGAATTACTTCCCTGCTGCTCAGAGTTGATGATTGAAAAAGCAAAACTACACTAAAAAAACCTGAAGAAATAGAGAGCCTCTGTAATCCTTTTGTGGCCTCTGCCCTTCCTCTTCCCACTGTCCCTCTAGATGGCCTCTTAAAGACCCCAGGGGACATGAACCTCCTATGAGGTCTCCCCAGTGGGGGTGTCCTTCCATGCCCCCCTGTTTCCATGGTGTAATGCTCCATGTCTGTCCACAGCATGTCCGTGCTTGTACACCTGACCGACACCCACCATACCCTCCTGCCCACGATTCCTCTTGGTTGCTCTCTGCTGAACAAGTGGACCTTTCCTCTCCATTTTGTATTCCTGCTGTTGCTGCCATTCTGGGTACAGGTTCTAAGGCAAAACTTTGAAAACCTAATAAACAATATGATCTTCTAGGGCTGTGATTTCCATTTAAGCTTAAGTTCATTCATCATGCAACTAACATTTCACTTAGTAGATAAGTTCTCAATCACATATCCTAGGACATTCAGTGAGGACCTAATTTGGTACATCTACCAGTGTGTGCTTTGAGGAAATTCACAGGTAGGGAAAACCCAAATTAATGAACCCAAGTAGGAAGGAGATCATGATGCACACAAGGAAAGGCATGATAGGGAATCAAAATTTCACAAAGACCGTGAATTTCTAGAAAAGGCCATAATGAGTTTTTAGTGTCCATAACAATTAAAATTATGAATTAGTTAAGGTTGATAACCTGAAAGTTCATAACTAAATATTATAAAAAGTCATTTTCATGAACCTAAATCAATGCAATATATAATTAGAAAAATGTATAGAACAGCCCTAAAATGTGTCATAACCTGAAAAAACCTTAAAAATCATTCCAAAGAAACAATCATTATTACATTCCAGAAATAGATTGCAAAAGGTGGTATTATAAATAAAGTGATGAATAATTGAATTAGGGATGCTACATTTTATACTTCATGTGCCTACTCTATCATCATCCATCTAATTTAATTTGCCTTGAAAAGAGCTGCATGGCTGAATTGATTTTTTTTTAATAACTTTGTGTTCTGGAAGTTATTCTGCCAAAGCTTTATTTAAATTTCTAAGCCACTTTCAATTAAAGGCAGTTACGTCAACAGAATAAGGTGGATTTTTTATTCAGCTGAATTTTTTCCAAGATAGAAACTAAAAAGTTGAATTTTTAAGAACTAAAAAAAATACTTTCACTTACCATAGCCGATGGGCAACTCGATCTTCCAGGTGCAGTCTAGGTTGTTGGGGTAGGCTCCCGGAAACCCTGGGCTCAAGATCACGCCCCCCATGCTGCTCAACGTCCCTCCGCAGGTTGCTGTGAAGTGGACAAGTGTGCTCAGTGCTGGGGGCCATTGCTTTCTCGCAAGGGGATTTAATTCCAGCTGCTCTTACTGACTGTGTTACATAAAAGCAAGTCTCGAGAAGTGGATTTGCCCTTAATCACAGCACATACCTGACACAATGACTAGTTACGTGTATGCGTCTGGTTCTCCTTCTCCAGTGTCAACTACTTAAGAACAAAGGCTGATTTTCAAAATGTATCTACTTTTATTACTCAGAGGCTCAGGAAAGGTTAGTCAGTTTACTGCAAGTGGGTCAGACATCCCCATGAATTTCAGGTGATGGGTGGTTATTTATTGAGTGGTAGTATTAGCTACTATTGATTCATTGGTAACTATGCGTGACCTACCAGTCTGCGTAAACACACTGCATGACTTAATTCTCATAAAGCCCTAAAAAGTTTGGTGTTTTGTTACCCATTTTACAGATTAGGAAACCAAGCCTGAAGAGAAGCAATTTGCCTGAACAACACAACGAGAATTTTATGGCAACTCCATCTGGTTCCAGGGCCGATCTTTTAAGCAGGATACGTTCCCTTCGGGATTCTGTTCTGTTTTGGAGTGCGGCCCACCAAAACCACTTTCTCCCCAGGAAAACTTATGCTCACTGTCATGACCAGGTGTGAAATAAGCTCCCACGTCTGGCCTGACCTGCGTTAGTTACATTTCATGTCTACTGTAGCTGAGGTTTGACTATGAAGAAAGAACCGATTTTATAACACACTTGTCAAATAATATATGTCGAAGCAGATGAAAGTCTGACCCTTGAACATTTGTGACCAAGTCAATGGTAATTTCTTATATCTCAAAGTAATGATGCAGGAAGTCACATTAAGAGGCTTTATGACTATTCTAACAATGTTCTTATTAGGCAAACTTGGCATTGGAAGAAACCTCTTCCAGAAATCTCTGAATCTCCACTCAGGACCTATAGTGGAGTCTTTTTTTTTTTTTTCTTTTTAATCACCAATGTAGAAAAACTTTATCTGTCGAGGATACATTTGATATGGGGGAAATCTAAATAGTCTTAAAAAATCAAGTCCGGTGAATATGTAATGGCCCAAGCTAGGGAATCCTTGTCTGCGTTTTGACACTGTATAAGTTATTAAAGATGTAGTTTTAAAAAGAATTAAAAAAAGTAGCTTTGTGAGATGAGTGAGTGATGCCAGCGAAACCCTGAATGTGAACTTTGCTGTCAGTTAGAGTAAGACCTCTTGGGTGCCTTCTTTGTGGGAATACCAACTATGTGGAGACACAGGTTATGGGAGGCACTTCATCCACGAGTCTGTCCATTCTGGTGAAGGCAAGCTGGTGGATCTGAGAGGCATCCCTGAATAGCTTTAGCAGTTTCATCCTTCCCCTCAGGACTCTCATCCTGCAGTGAGAGTAAATATGTCTGTCCAACCACAGGGCAGATGGGCATGAAAATGCCAAATCAGTGGCAGCAACACCACGACAAACCTGAAGTAAAGGTGACATTTTTAAAGAGGCCGTTCTGATTTTGAGCACAATTTTTATGAAAAAGAAGAGAAGATTGGAAATGATAAAATATAAGCATCCATGCATGTCTCCAATGGAGGATTGGGACCGCATGGTGTGAACTGCTGGCTCCGTGGCTGGATGATGGAAGTCATCATCAAGAGTAACATCTCGGTTCACAGGGGCCAACTGTGGGTGTCGTGAAGACAGGCGGGATGGCGTGGACGTTGGCTGGATCTCCTCTCACACAGACAATCATAACCAAATTCCTCCAAGTAGTTTGTTATCACGAAATGTAATCCTACTTCAGTTTACCTAAAACACAGAAATCACTGGGTGGGCGTACTAACAGGGCTCCCAGAAGATCGGCGTCCATCTTGTTTTCCTTCATGATATTTTAAAAACTCCACCAATGGACCTTGTCTTATTGTCTATTTGTTCAATGCCACAATCAATCTTCATCCTTCTTCCCAGGCCTTACCTGTCCACCACCATTTGGTAAACTGACCTCCTGCTTCCTGCTAGAGAAAGTCCTTCCATTCTAGACCCTTTCTTATAGTGAGGTAGCCTATGTAAAGAGTTAATGTCTCCAAAAGACAAGGTATTGATTACTATAAAATAGCTGGGGATCTTACATCCTACTGGATTTATTTATCTTATTTTGTGCAAATTCCTGATTTTTTGGTGACAATATATGGAATTTTTACTCCAGGGTGCAGGGAATGCCCCACTGGAGGGACCCCATGGTGTAGGGAATGCCAGCTGGTGGAAGGGTCTAGCAAACACCTTTGCTTATTGTGACATTTGAAATGGTTAATATTGGTTAAGCCTGAAAATGGTGCTTGACACTGTGTAACCTGTAGAGAAGTGTTTTGATATAAATTGTCTTCATTAGGACTTGAAATTTCTAAGAGCTAATACACAAAAGATTACTCTACGGATTTCTAGCCTTAAAATTTCCCAGCTTGTATTAATTTGAAGCTAACAGCTAAAACAAACAAACAAACAAACAAAAAACCCAAAAAACCAAAAACCTCTTTCAATCTCTCAGCTCTGACTTGAAGATTTATTGTGGGCTGTTTGTGAGTTTTCCAATGAAAAACCTTTCTCTACAGCTTGTAAAAAGTTAAGAGTGAGCAGGTGTTACGGAAGTTTGATGTATCTTTGACATTTACTAATATATGAGGCAAGCTAAATAAAAGATAAAAATCAATTATATTTGGCTAACATAGGTTAACTATTTGAATAAAACATGTCCTCCCATAATACAGAGTGCCAGCAATGACACACTATTTGATTGAATACCTGTTGTGAGCTGATTTCATTTCAAAGTTTAAAATATTTCAATTCCCAAGTTTAAGGGAAGGTTCTTCACTGAAAAACAAATAGGAAGATGGACGTTCTATAAGTAAAAGGCGGGGAGGGAGGAGGCAATCCCCTGAGCTTGGAACCCATATCTCTCTGTTTCTCCCTTCCAGGTCACAGCTGGGATTTCAAATCTCTATACAAATAACGTCAACATTTTAGGTGACGGAGTAGCCTAGACATTTATTTTTACCGAGAAATCACTTTCAGGAAAAAAGATATCGGTCACTAGGGAACGTTTTCACTTGTAAGCAAATATGCTATGATGAGCATTACAGGGACGTGTACTGTTTCCTGCACGAGACCATCATAGAGGCTGTGGTTCTGTTTTAAAGGTTTGGCTTAGTTTTATTTCCTCTGTATATAACTCCATCTGTGTCCCGTTCAAGG
This sequence comes from Ailuropoda melanoleuca, assembly GCF_002007445.2. Taxonomy (NCBI): domain Eukaryota; kingdom Metazoa; phylum Chordata; class Mammalia; order Carnivora; family Ursidae; genus Ailuropoda; species Ailuropoda melanoleuca. The sequence goes on from NC_048235.1 coordinate 822,586, forward strand.
TAATGAAGATGCAGGTTACCAAAAACCATTTAATACCTAGGATTTGTGGGAGACGGGAAAATCAGGCTTTCAGAGGAACAGGTAACAGAGAGTAGCTCTCTTGCTTTGCCGGTGAGGACCTGAACGAACCCTAAGCTCTCATACTCCTCTGCAAATGGATCGGGAACAGCATGTGAGTAGCTCAGAGGACACTTTCCAGGCTGTACTGTGGCCTCTAAAATCATGTGCCTTTATTCAGGAAAGCTGACCTCTTTCTCCTGTACCACCATGTGCACCATGAAGATGCCCAAAGGTAGTGTTCTAGAGACGAGGAGGTTCCAAGTGCACCCCATGCAGCCTCCAGGTGCGGGAAGCCAGAGAGGGACTATGGACGAGGCATCTGTGGTCACTGTCATAATCACCCATGTTGTCTTTCCATCAGTCATCTACTGGTCATTCTGGAATCGAAGTTACTGAGAGACTCCCATGTGCTCACAGCCGAGTGGTGAGGGACTCCCATCTCTGTCTTTAAGGTTCTGGGAGTAGCAGGGAGCCTAAATTACGGCTCCACAGAGAAAAAGCAGAGTCATCCACACCATAGAAATGTCTCTGTCATTGCTGTTATCCAAGCTGAGGGTGGGAGCCCGGGCCAGGCTGGGGTGAGGGTCAGGCCAGTGAGGCACCTCCCTCAGGTGCAAACTTTAAGGGCTTGCCTGGACCCTCAAACAATCTGTTGGTGCAATATTTGGAAACATCAAAAGGAATGCAAAAAAAAAAAAAAGAAAAGAAAAACTGTGATGAACAAAATATCAACATTTCACACAAAGAGAGAGATATTGATGCCTTCTCTTCTGGCCTGGGGCCCTCACTGGGAGCCAGCAGGGAGCTCGCGGGAGGTGGGGCACAGGGGGGCATAGGCATCAGAGGCATGGACTGGAGTGGTGGCATAGGGCATCTTGGGGAACTGAGAGCAGGAGAGCAGGTGGTGGCGGCGCCAATTTGCCAGCAGGTCCCTGAAGCTGGGAGAGGCTGTTCTGGGCTGGGCATGGGCATAGAGTAGAATTGTGGGGCTGTGGGCAGGTACACAAGCTCCTTCCCCTGAAACCAGGGACTGTAGGTTAGGATCCTGATGGCAATCACTTAGAAGGGGCCATCGAGGGGCTAGAAGGCTGTGAGAACCTAAGGCTGAGAACTGAACAGGTGAGCTACGAGTGGGGACCATTTAGGTGGTAGGCCAGCAAGGCTGAGGAACTCTGCATTTGGTGGGTGATATGGAAGCTGAGATAATATCCAGATTATACAAAACAGGTGATGATCCTGGGGGTCACCTAGGAAGGGGGTTCAAGGTGTGGAACAGGGTTTAAGGAAGGCAGGAAGTGTGCAGGCGGGGTTGACTGAGTTGCACAGGTGAGGGTAGCAGCTGAGGAAGTCGTGTGGTCACCTGAGCTGTAAGTAAGTATTTCTGAGTCAGGCAGACAGCTTCTGGGTGGTGGCGAAGCTTGAGTCCCGAGTGAGGGGAAGACCCTGCATAGTTGAAGGGGCTTACACTTCAAGGTCTTTCGCTATAATGGAGGTAAACGAGAACCACCCGCTCTGCCCCGGTAATCACTCCCACCATGTCCTCTATGCAAAAAGTTAATTGGGCAGCTATCAGAAAGAATGAGTTCTCAACATTTGCTGCAACATGGACGGCACTGGAGGAGATAATGCTAAGGGAAATAAGTCAAGCAGAGAAAGACAAGTATCATATGGTTTCTCTCATCTATGGAACATAAGAACTAANTCAAGCAGAGAAAGACAATTATCATATGGTTTCTCTCATCTATGGAACATAAGAAATAGGAAGATTGGTAGGGGAAGAAAGTGATAAAGAAAGGGGGGGTAATCAGACGGGGGAATGAAGCATGAGAGACTATGGACTCTGAGAAGCAAACTGAGGGCTTCAGAGGGGAGGGAGGTGGGGGAATGGGATAGGCCGGTGATGGGTAGCAAGGAGGACACTTATTGCATGGTGCACTGGGTGTTATACGCAACTGATGAATTATCGAACTTTACATCAGAAACCAGGGATGTACTGTATGGTGACTAACATAATATAATAAAAAAAACATTAAAATAAAAAAATGTTAATTAGGCCCCAGGACACATGCTCTTCCTCCTGCAATGCTGTGTTTGGAACACCTTTCCCTAAAGAGGCAGGCTGGACCCCTGTCCTAATGAGCACATCCGCAGGCAGGCCCCCTCCCTGTTTCTCCTATAAAATACTATCCCTTCAACTTCAAATCATTTATTTGTATTTCTGAATTTCGTTTCTGGAAACTCGATTTTCCTGAGGTGTAAAGGCCTACACAGAACAGCGCTCTGACTTTCAGACCTGCTGTGTTCCTTCCTTCTCATAATTAATCCACTGGCCTTCTGATACAAATGTAATTTGAGTTTAGTGCCTTGAGCTAGCAATCTTACATCTAATCCGTATAGGTTGGTCCTCAGATGATGAGAAAGCTGAGCCAGTACCCCCCATGGGACAAGATGCATGTTCAATTTTGCCTCACCTCTAAGGCATTATGATGTGATTATTAAGTAACAACCGTTCTGAAAGAAATTTAAAAGTGTGTCATTGGAAGCCCAGAAGAGTAGCTCTGGGAGCTGGCCACTAAGGGATTGCCAGCACACATGCACAGAACACCACGTCGTGGGTGGGGGTGGGGGGGGCTTCCATACCGATGCAGAGCGGGGACGGGTAGTTCCAGCGACGGACAGTTCCGGGCATGCAGGAAATGTGGGACCGGCCCTGGTTAAGAAAAAAGGAAATGAAGCTCACATCACTGAAGACAGAGTTTGTGATCCAGTGTGAGACTATCTGTAATTTCTTTGGTTTCTTTTTTAAATTACACACCACAAATCATGAAATGTTTGAATCATATACTTGGAATCAATATAGAAAAAAAAGAACCTGTAACCACTGTATTTCTTTCTACCAACACCAAAATCTTGCAGAATCCCTTTCAAAGGTCTGTTTGTGACATGCTCCTTTCCTGATGCTTAACGGGATGACTTGGGAAAAACAAATTGTTGTGTTTTTCTTTTTTTTATCATCAGAAGTTATAGCTTTTGATGTGGGAGGCTGTAAATGATTAGGAAATATTAGGTATAGATTTGAAGGGCGGAAGGTCAGCAGGATGTAATCTGCTTCTGAGAAAGCACCTTCCTTGTCACCTTGCCTACTTACAGATCCCATACACCTCACATGCCCCTTATGGTCCCGCAAAGAACTGGATCAGTTCCTCCTGCATCAGAGAAAAAGGAGGCTTAATATTCGTTTTATGATCAGACAGGCTGACCAACTGCCAAATAATTGTGGCCTCAGTAAAATTAATCCTCATCACCCACGGTCTCTTCATTCTTTAAATATATGATGTTTCCAACTTTCACCCTTCGGAAAGATCTGCCCTATTATTTCTGTTTTAAAAATCACACAGCAGCAGGTTAAATTATGAATGTTTTGTGCTAAAAGCTCTCTCACACTAAAAGAGAAGGTAGTAAATGGGAACCTCTTTGCAGACTGTTCGTTTTTATTTTATTTTTTCCTCCGTGAGACTGCGGGGTCTGGTCTGCGGTGGGTTCTGATCTTGTGAGTTTCCATTTGCCACAAGTGGCGCAGAGGCAACTGAAAACAAATCTGTAATTCATGTTAAATAATCCCAGCCACACTGGGGACTCATCAAAGGAGAATTTGCACTAATGCAGTTATCAATGACAAACCGATTCCCTAAGCTCGGAGACATTTCATACACGATTCATCTGCCACAAAACTCATTTTCTCATACTCTGATATCTTAAAAAGTCATTACGGCAAAAGGAAACTGTATTTATTCCTAAAGGAGACCTTCGGTGCAGGACGTTGCCTGCTAAAGTTCATGCCCTGTTTTCTGAACATTAAATTATCTTTAAGAAATTTCTTCCTAAGTTATGGAAAACACAAAGGTTAAAGGTCTTTAAAGACATTTGTCAATGACTACCAATAAAATAGTCATTTATTACCAATCTAGGTCATATCCTGTTACTGATTTTGGCACAAACATTTTATCAGTGATTCCAGCTGAAATGTGTATCATGAATCCAAAACAAGACAGGACTCCATGTATTTACTAATTTAAAAAAAAGGATTTTCTGTTTCCAGCTTTTCTTCTTGGAAAAGGACACTGAAACCAGGCTGGAGAAGATGGAAATCCTAAAGCAGACAAAGGTCCAGGATTCCCTCTGTGTGTCTCGGAATAGCACCTCTGTACGGCGTCCAGGCAGCGCCCTAGGCAGACAGGTTCATGATCTGTGTGTGAACCCTATCGGAAACCATGCTGTTCATAAATGACATGTCATTCATGCATGCTGGGATTATATTCACCTGTTAGCAAATGTGTTGTCAACTGTTAGCAACTTAAAAAAAAAAAAGTCAGGATCCTTTTTCTCTGCTGTGAATGACAAATACAGCAGCTTGTGAAGTCAAAGTGTGGCCCAGTCCCTTAAACAAGAGCCAGTAGCTTCGTTTGCATTTGAAAACTGGAACTAAAGAGCAGCCTGGCAGGGCTCTGCAGGTGTGTGTCCTCAGGCCCTTTCCTGCCTGCAGTGTGTTAAACAATCCATTATAATAAGAAAGGTCCTTCCAGAATCCTCCCTCCCATTTCTTCTCTGAGGGCTACAAAGGTGTCCTTCCTAAAAGGGTTCTCACAGTACCTGCAAAGTGACATCAGGAAGGAGCAGAAAGAAGATGAATGTCCCTGAGCAAACAAGTATTCAGCTGTGGGAATTCGTACTCACTTATATGCTAGCCAAAAAAAGGACATATTAATGGCCTATCAGTCTATACTGTGGTGTCCCTCTCCATGAAACCCATGGCATGTGACACAGAATTCTTAAACGGTTACGTTTTGTCCTGAAGAATCCGTTAAAGTAGCCTTTGCGTGCTTGTTTAAAAACTCGTTTTGATGCAGAACGTGTATGCAAGCTCCCTCAGTAACTTGTTTTTGCAAGGGAGGCTCTGCCCACGCTTTCAAGAGTCAGGGCAATTACCCCAGTGCCCCCCAACATCTGTAGCTTGGGGCTGTAAGGAAGGGGACTTTCCACACAGATTAGTTAGTGTATACTAACGGTGATGATGCTTCCTTTGCTGAGGCGTGGTAGGCAGCTCAGAGGCACGTTCTCTAAACTTAAAACAGGCGAATTCCCATGCGCAGCACACGTCCTCGCCTGTGATGCCTACCCAGCTTTTCTGCTCCCCGGGCCCCCCCACCGTCTCCCTCCACTGTCTCCTAGTCCCCACATCATGGGGTCGCCCACAACTGATGCAGGTTGTGTGTGATGCGCATAGGCGGTACTCCGTCAGGACTTGGGGTTTGCTAGCTGTGGCCTTGACTTATCTCTGCTCTGCAAAGCCTCTCTGGCGAAGGATTCCCTACTCTATGCGGTGCTGTCCTTTCCCTGCTGTAGCTTTGCGACTCTTTCCTGATGCTACCTCAAGCTCATTTGTTTAAGTCACATAAAGAATAGAACTAATATATTTTTCCTTAAAATATGATCAGCTTCAATGTGCTAATAAGCAGACAGCCAAAAGCACTCCATTACCCGAAATAACCAAAGAGGAGACACGTAATTAGGCTTAACTTTTTCTACTTGACTTTGTAATATGCATGCTTAGATTATTAATATTCACCGTTGGCAGGAGAATTATGCTAAGTGACAGAGAGAAACGATTTTGTGGGTAAGCTTATCTATGATTAGACCAGAAAAAAAAATTAACAGCAAAATAACGAGTGTTGGTACACACTAGGTTATAAAAGTTCAGTGAAACTATTATGTAAAATTATAAAAAATGATGAAGACTCCTCAATATTTCTTGGAAATCACTGGAACCTGTTATTTGAGCACTGCAGTACCCAGCACGGAATAAGTACAGAATGATGATTTGCCCAACTGACCATGAGAACAGTGTGCAAAGGGGTTGTCGGGGTGACACTTTGAAAGAGACTTGTGTCAATACTTTGTCCCTTAGGATTTTATCTGCATACTTATTGGGAGAACATACATTTGAAATAAAATAATTACAAAAACAAGATGCTGAACTTGGAAAGAGTGCTTGGTCATTGGAAGCTATTTCCACATTGTAATTAACATCACCAGCATGCATGGCTTAATGGAACTACCGTGATCTACAGACAGAGAGAGAGAAACTGAGTTAGCTCTTCCCCTGCAAATCTCAGGCACTGGCTTCATGCAGCTGGCCAAGGATTCCTATGTTTAACCCTTCTTATTCCCGAAATTCAAAAGGAGGATACCTGCAAGGTGTACCCAGGTTCACACTGAAAGGAGAGGACATCGTTCACCATATACCGATCTCCTATTTTGATGCCGTTGCTGGGAAGGGTTGGTTCTTGGCACGCAGCGAGACCCACAGCTGCAGACATGCAGAGACAAATGCTTAGGAAGTAGGTAATACAAACAATATTTTTATTTTCTGAATAACAAAATAGCTTTTTTCCACTATTACTCTCCTCCTGACGAAATGAACGAAACCTTAATTATTACTCTTGTTACAATTCTATCAAGATGACTTCAGGTAACTTTAAATCAGTTTTTAGCTGCTTCTTAAATACGTTTCATATTTAGCATGCAGTGAATCAAGATTTCCCTTAAATAATAAAATTTGCTACTTCCACGTTTCCTATTACACACTCCAATTCCACCACATACACATTTTAAAAGGTCCTTTAAAATTATGTTTCTTATTATATGCAAAACCCATGACAATGCTCTCTTGATTGTTTTTCAAGCATAGTTGGCCATCTTTATGAAAAATTTCAAGTGTGAATCTGAGAATTCTATCCTTCCAGAAAAACATAATATGAGAACAAATATTTTGTATTCTCTCTCTCATTTAAAGACAACAAAATTCTCACGAACAGTGTGTTTTCAGATAAACAGGACCAATATTTACAGATCCTACGACCATAATCAGACACTTTTCTAGATAGAATTGCCTTCAGATACGGCACTAACAATTTTTTAATGCATCTCAGAATACTGGCATTCAGCGTAAAATATAGAAAAATTAATTTTAAGTATTTAGTGCTGATACCTCTCTATAAACCTCACAGCACAGATAAACAAAATATGCAGCTCTGGTATTTTATAGAATGAAGAAATGCATGTGAAAGGGTGTTAAGACTTGGGGATTGCAAATAATCCCTTTCTTCAGTGTGGTACGTGTCCTCTGATCCCAGGTTACACAGGACTGAGGGGTGTTCCAGGGTGGTGGATGGGGAAGAGCGTTAGTTACAGCAGCCCAGCTTAAAATTCTTCATGTGACCTTGGACTCACACTCCGGTTCTTGGTCACCACAGTAATAGGACTGAATCAGTCAGCTTCATTAACTGACCGGAACTGGGGGCTCTGAGTAATATGTCGGGAATGGGGAAGGTGGGTTATCTTTAATCAATCCAGAGGCAAAAACCGGGGAGACATGGAAGAACAGGTCTATGCAGAGCAGCCAGCTGCACAGCTGTGGGTCCCAGTGCGGCACGAGGATGGGTGCTGCTTGCCCTGCACACGGGACTGTGTCCACGTTTGTGGGCGTTGGGTCCAGCACACCTCCTTTGCTCACGTGCACAGCCCCTCGTCCCACCAGACTTCACTTAGAAAACACACAAAGATAAAATGACCAAGAATTCCAAGATGGGCTACAGCCCACACAGTTTGCTTCTGAAAGCAGCGGTCAATGTAACTCCACGTGTTGCCCTCCCCCGCCCCCCCCTTCACGGTAGGCTGCACAGGCAGTTCTTGGGGAAACCAGACATGCTGATGACCGTCTGTCACTATACTAGATGCATGAGAGGCTCTCAGCCTCCCAAAGAGCTAATAACCCCAACTCCTTGCATCTGATGTTAAAGAAAGGACGAAGTGAAGTCAAATTAACAGGCCAAGTTTTCCTGGTACAGGGATGTACATCATAAGCCCATCTCCCCGTGCCACTAAGTGAATGTGAATGGCCCGTTGGCCTGCACTGAATTGCTCCATTGCCTTCTTTTCCAAGCACGGCATGAGAGTCTGACAAAGACCCACACGTTTAGCCCTAGCTCAGAACTGCTAAATCAGAATAGTCCTGTTAACACCATCCTCATGATTCTTATGCATTAAAGTTTGAGAATCACTAATTTGACTCACTTCCCCCCCAAACGTGAGATGAAGCAAAGAGAGAAAAATATCTTTATTTTTTCATCAATGCTGCGATTGTGGATTTGAGAACACCATGCTACAGAATTTACATAAAAATGGACACCAGTGCTACATAAACTAGCTGGATAATTTCAAGCCTTGGAACACATTGATTTTACCCGGGATGAGCAGGTATGAAGTGTATCATAGAGTTTTTCTATTGGAATTGTTTCTTCCCTAAATGGCTATATATTGAAAAGTATAAAACAACATATGCATTAAGTGGCAATTTTTTTTTAAATTTCCAGCAAAAATTTCAAGATAATTGGGGCTTTATATTTATATATGATAAAAATTGCTAAATATGGAAAAATACAATCACTTAGGCCTTTATCTTGTTTTGTAGTATAAGTCTAATTTATCTCTTTCTTAGCTCTAGAATATATATTGCCTTTAAATTTTACCCCTTCTCCTATCACATCGTAGCAAGATCACCGACCACCTATCACTAATTTTTTTTTTTTATTTGACTCTGGAAAAAAATACTTAAAATGCCCTGCATATAAATTTAATTATAACTTGAAATACTAAAAAGCTAATTTATGGTGAATCACATCATCATTTTCATATACTTCAAATGCACACAGAGACCAGAGAATAGCAAAAACCTAACAATGTTCAAAATAAACTGATAATATATTTTGAAATTTAAAAAATGCAACAAGTAATTGTAAATTAAATTCTAGTTATGAAATACCCATCCCTTTACATATGAGCTACAACAGGCTTTTGCCTACTGTGTTTATTTATTACATGGTGATTGGTATGCGTGTATTATATGTTAATTTATTTTCATTTTCTCCTTCCTTAAATTATATGTGTAAATCCCATTCATCCTCTGGAAAAAAATAATAACTTGCATTTATCTGTACCTACAGGAATTGTAATACATTTTCTGAAGAAATTAAAAACACACATAAAGTCGTTTTAATCAGGGGCGCCTGGGTGGCACAGCGGTTGGGCGTCTGCCTTCGGCTCAGGGCGTGATCCCGGCGTTATGGGATCGAGCCCCACATCAGGCTCCTCTGCTATGAGCCTGCTTCTTCCTCTCCCACTCCCCCTGCTTGTGTTCCCTCTCTCGCTGGCTGTCTCTGTCTCTGTCAGATAAATAGATAACTAAAATCTTAAAAAAAAAAAAAAAAGTCGTTTTAATCAGTGTTTGATCTGATGACTCAGGAAGCAGTTATGTGCAGACCCAGATACTTGAACTGTAGACAGAAACATTCTCCCCTCGCTTCCCAGTGTCACTAGGTATCTAAGGTAGGGTAGGAGTTACCAACGCTAAGATATTTGGTGTCTCTAGGGACATTTCCTAGTAATAGCAACTACATACACTTACAAAGAGATAAGTAACTAAGTGATTGATATGATCATCCACAAATATTTACTGAACTACCCTGGACCAGAGCCCAAGTATGTTCAGTGCATCCCGTTTCTTTCCTAACCAGGCAACACTACCGGCAACACTGAGTCAAGTTGCAGTGAAAACAGTGGATTTGTGTCACGAGTGGAAGAGTTCTATTTTGGGGTTTAGAAAATCATGACTCTAGGGGCGCCTGGGTGGCACAGCGGTTAAGCATCTGCCTTCGGCTCAGGGCGTGATCCCGGCGTTACGGGATCGAACCCCACATCAGGCTCCTTGGCTGGGAGCCTGCTTCTTCCTCTCCCACTCCCCCTGCTTGTGTTCCCTCTCTCACTTGGCTGTCTCTCTCTCTGTCAAATAAATAAATAAAATCTTAAAAAAAAAAATGTCAGAAGGCCACATGGATGGTTCAGATTGCCAAAATTATTAAAAAAAAAAAAAAAGAAAAGAAAATCATGACTCTAGCAGAGGGGAGAGTTAAAGGTATGGCAGATTCAGGTCCAAAAACCAGCTGGGTTTGAAGTGCATCCCGAAACAGAAGTGTTCAAGCACAGCAGGACAGCGCCATGTCCTGCGATCTACAGGATCTGGGTAAAACCCTTTAGAGAGAGAGCAACCATGTGCATTATGGACCCAAAACAGGAAAACTGGGAAGGAGATGGGGCAGCCCCAATAATGCTGGTAACAATGTAAGGCAGGAAGTTGTACCTTAGAAGACAGAACAATGAACTTTCTCACCGCTAGGGGACAGAAGGAGGTATACTGAACAATTTTTGGTACAGAGAAAGGGTAGACTACTTGCTTTTAATCATTGTACCAATCAAAGTGTGAAATAAGATAGGAAAAGAAGTAGGCAGGGAAATAAATATAAGCAGGAAGGAAGGTCAGTTCAAGGCCATATATGCACCCATCACTCTTTAAATCACCTAAAAAGAGAAGAGTTTTAGAAGGATGTTGTTGGAGCAAAACTGATTTTTAATGTTAAATCATGGGCGGTGGTATCACATATGTGACAGGCAACGTCGTAAAGCCAGTCAACTAAAAGATATTGATTTAGACACAAAATGAGACATGTCTGAAGACATATACAAATAAAAGAACTTCTCTAAAATGAAGTTGTGACACAAAAATATCTGGCAGGAAAATTCAAAATTGATTTTTCAACAAGAGAGACATCTGGTAGAGTATATTGTCATAAGCAAAAGTTTTTATAGAAAAGATTTCTAATTCTTTTTCAAAGTATAGCATATTCACATTCTGTACTATAAATGACAATATAGCAAATGCTATAAAGCTAGGTTTCTTTAAAAGGTGGTTCATAAGCCACCTGATTCTGAACTATGAGGTGTCCTGATTAAATATGACAATGAGAGGGTAACAGTTGAGTGTTCTGAAGATTTAGCTCTATTGCTATAAACAAGCAATGAAAAAGGGAGAATTATTTCATGTAGCACCACATTGCACGTAAAAATTTGGACGTTTTGAAATGTGTGGATTTACTAAGTTGGGGTCAGATTTAGAAGGTAGCTCAAAAAGTCTTTATTTCCCCATGTGTCTAGTCTGAGAAGGCAAAGTATATAAAACAAAGCCATTCAAAAGACAAGTTGTCCTAATTTGACCAAATATACAGCTTAAAGGCTTTGCCTGCCACTGACCATCAAATGCGGAAGCTGTGAACCAGCATACAAGTAGCCTCATCGGGTCTCCGGAAGGTATTGTAGTCATTATTCTAAATTCATTAGATAAAATTCAGGGAATGGTTTGCTTAAATCTTGAAAAAGAAAATAATTTTGAAATCCATGATAAACATGCAATGTTTGTCCAGGGTTGGGAGCAGGAAAAGTGAGCCTCTGTAGAGACAGTTGAGACAACTTCGATCATTTTTTGTCAACTTAGCATTAGCATTGTCCTCATTTTGACTGGTGTAATGTGTGATGTTCAAAGATCACAACTTAAAAAAAAATGTATGTCATTCTAGCTGCACGGCTCAAAACAATCATCAAGATAAAAACCATCGAGAGAGGAAAGCAGAGCTGAATGGAGAGATCACTAGAGCTGGATCAGCTCACAAGGGCAAAGAGGTCAAAGAACATTTGCAGATATATGAACTTTATTAAAAATGTGGGTAGGTCATCATAAGCGCTATAGGGATACATAGACTATTCCTTAATTTTGAAAAGAAAAAAAATGTTGAGCCTATTTTTCTGGTAACTAAATTAATAATAACCAGCACCTCACACAAAACTAATAGATAAAAATCCTTCTTTACGTGCATATAGGTATGGTATACCCTAAAACAGAAGTGTTACTGATAGTCTCTGTAAACCCATAAATCAAAATTTGCATTAAAGGTCAGACACTGTATTGGAAAATAGGCGAATAAAGACATCACAGTTTCACTTAGGGAGATGCCATGGGAGGTTGTCCATCCATGAAATAAATATCAAATGTCATGATCACATAGGCAGAAACATAACAGGTGTCACCCTGTACACTCAGACTTCTATATTACATTGTTTTATGAGTCAATACATCTCCATGACAACAGAATGTGTATAGAGAAAACTCCATAATTAATAAGACAATATCTGAAGTAAAGAAAAGAAACTGCTTTTTAAATCATTGTCTAGGGATGCCTGGGTGACTCAGTCCGTTAAGTGTCTGCCTTCAGCTCAGGTCATGATCTCAGGGTCCTTGGATTGAGCCCAGCATCTAGTTCCTTGCTCAGCAGGGAGCCTGCTTCTCCCTCTGCCTGACTCTCCCCCTGCTTGTGCTCTCTCTCTGATAATAAATAAATAAAATCTTTAAAAAATAATATAAATCATTGTCTAAGAATTTAGCATGTATGTGGAGCTAAAAATATTTTCTCTTATTTATAAACTGTGGGCATGATAAGTCCACATAATAAATGCTTTCTTTCTTTTTCCCATTTAGTAGATCATAAGGAATCTTCAAAACAAAAAGGATTGTGTGTCCTGTGTCAAGAGATGTCATAACATAAATTTTGAGGAAATAGAATATTGTATCTCTCTGGGGGATTTAGAAGTATTGTAGCATATTAAAGGCATGGAGAATTCCTGCAGAGATGAATCCTCTTCAGCTTTGTTTGAAGGATTTCCAAAATGTATTACAGGACCATTTTGGTCTGCATACTACCCATGAACAACACAGGACAGGAGTGTCCTGCAAAACACTTTGAGAAGCTCTGATCTTGTCCAATGTCCTCATTCATGGGCAGATGGAAAGTAATTGCTCTAAGCTCACAAGACCAGGAAATGGCATAGCCAGGCTACCCACTCTGCCATAATTAATTCCCCATTAATAAAGAACAAATGCTATGAAATAGATTGTACTTTACCTATGTCTCCAGTAAATAACAACGAACAGATTAACTGTGCCTAGTGACATACTGCTAAACATCCTCTCACTTGTAGCGAGAAGAGAAACATCCTGTCTTAAATAGGATCTTCAGTAATGTGTGTATCGCTGAATTTTTATGCTTTTCTTCATGATGAAATTGATTACTTAAGCTATAACTATGCCAGGCTTCTTTGCCATAGGGATATTTATTACAAATTAGAGAAATTTTTTTTCTGCTTAAAAATGTACTAGACACACATATAGCTCAGAAAACTCAGAACATTAAATGTAGTTGAAATTTTTATTTATTTTTATTTATTTATTTTTTTAAAGATTTTATTTATTTATTCGACAGAGATAGAGACAGCCCTGAGAGAGGGAACACAAGCAGGGGGAGTGGGAGAGGAAGAAGCAGGCTCATAACGGAGAAGCCTGATGTGGGGCTTGATCCCATAACGCCAGGATCACACCCTGAGCCGAAGGCAGACGCTCAACCGCTGTGCCACCCAGGCGCCCCAGTTGAAATTTTTAAATGTCAAATCTTACACTTGAACTTAACCTCAATTACACAAAAATAATCTAATGGTATGTGCATTTATTATCATTTCCAGGGTTTCTGAATAAAAGGTCAATCATGTGTTTAAAATGATAACAATGACAATAATTTCTTAAAGTATCTTGTTTAATTTATATATCAGATAGACTAATGGTAATATTTATCAAATAAAATATAGACATTTAATATATGTGCCCATATGTACACATATGCATACTTAACACATGCTATTATGTTCATATGTTTTTGCTTTTTGTTTAAAATAAGCAAATATAAAACTTTCAGATTTAATTGAAATTCTTAATATTCAATAGGCCAAATCATCACATTAACTGACTGTATTAAAGGACTTTATTGAAAAATGTATTTTTAGTAAAATATACTGAAAATTTTAATATGTTTTTCTTGGTTTGATGTTTTATAACATGATTTAGCAAACAACATCCCTTGAGCCAAATCTGATCATGTTTGTTTCTTTCTGTGCTGACTCCTTTCATTAGTCTGCAAGCTGAATATATTTTCTCTGGTCCTTTACAAAAAGATATTGCTGACCCATATTTAATAGTACTCTATCATATCTTTAAGGTATAATATTAAACACTTTCATATAGATATTTGATCATTGTTAAACATGCATTTGTGGTATTTTTTATTATAGAGACTTGAGGAAACATTACAGACTAATATGAACATTCTTACATAATAAAATATCTGTACTGCCAGAAGTCTGTGCAAATAAACCATATTATATTCACAATAAGACAAATGTGAAATAATTTAATATGTTGGATTTTACTTAAAATTTGATTATCATGGTTTCAAAATCTCAACTCTAACCATACCTTTAAAAACAAAACGAAAAAACTGCAACCAAGCACAAACATTCAGGCCAACCAAACATACTATTTGTTAGCAGACTAAGAAATTGCTAGCACGATAACAAAGTAAAGGAATATATTTTTTAAAATATTCTCGGCTCTTTGAATGATGTGAATTAATTTAACTAATCCTTCAACTGTTTAACTCTTATTAAAAAAAAAATACATCAAGTCCAGGAGTAATGTCACAAGATGGCAAAATAGAAAGCCTTAGATCATCCTTCCTTGATGGAGATACCAGCTTAACAACAATACAGACAAATTGCCCTTGGAAGAAATATAGAAACCAATTAAAAGTTTCCTGAACCTCAGAGAAGCAAAAGCCAACTGCCCTGAAGTTGGTTGGAAAATAAATGGCCAGAGATCCTCTCCATGACACGGTAGGCACTACTGGAAAGAAAGTCCCAACTCCTGAGTTCTCTCTGCGAAGGGAAAGAGAACAGTGGAACATATATCCAATGTTCTGACTTTTAAGAGAGCTGCCCAAGGGACTGGTCTCTCTCTTGCTTGAATCTAAGGGCTGTTAGGAATGGGTGCAAGGTTGGTGTCTCTGAACAAAGGCAATAAATGTGGTCTGGTCCGCACTGGAATCTGCAGAACTGCAGATAGGAGCAAGGGGGAGCTCAACTACCAAGAGGCCACAACAGCAGATCGGTCTAAGGGGAAACTCTTCGTTAGCAACCAGGAAACCTCTCCCAATGCATGCCAATCCAGAGAGGACACACCCTCAGAAAAGGCTTGAGCATTTTCCAGAAACTCTAGTTGGGTCAACTGGTGAAAGTCCTCCCCTCTATAAAATCAGATTGCAGATACTGGGGCAGGTGGCTGATGCTTAAAATGCCAACAATGCAACAGAAGGTAAAACAGCCTACAAAGAAATAGGGAAACATGGCCCAATGAAAGGTCCAATTAAATTATTTCCCTAAAGAAATGGAAATATGAATGAATTACCAAAGAATTCACAATAACCCTCGTTAGACTGCTCAATGAATTATAAGAGAATATAGATAAACCACTCAACTCAATAAATATAAGGATACATGAACAAAATAAAAATATCAACAAAGAAACCCTGAAGAAGGACCAAACAGAAATTTTGAAATAAAGAATGCAATAACCGAACTGACAAATCCATTAAAGAAGACTAACGTTAGACTTAATCAAGCAGAAGAAAGAAACAGCAACCTTGAAGAAGATCGGTCATTTGAAATTATCAAGTCAGAGGAGAATAAAATGCAGAGAAATGAATAAAGCTTAAGGGAATTACAGAAGACAACACAGCAGAACAATGTGTGCGTTATGGGTATTCCAGAAGGAAGAAAAAAAGAGAAAAGAAGGCAGAGGGTCTATTTGAAGAAATAATGGCTGAAAACTGCCCAAATCTGAGGGAAGAAATGGACGTACCAATTAAGAACAAAGCGGTCCAACGAGGATATATCTAAAGAAACCTACATTGAGATACATCATATCACAGACAAAAATGCAAAAAGACAACCTCTTTTTTTTTTTTTTTGCTATTAAAAATAGCAAGAGAAAAGAAAACTGTCATGTTCAAGGAACCTCAGACTGCCAGTGGATTTCTCATCAGAAACTTTGTAGGCTAAATGGAGTCGGATGTATATTTAAAATGCTGGAAGATAAAAAACAAACAACCAAAAAACAAACGAACAAACAAAATTTCAGACTGACAAAAAAAGAATACTATATCCAGCAACACTGCCCTTCAGAGATGAAGGAGAAATCAAGACATTTCCAGATAAACAAAAACCGAGGGAGATCATCACCGCTAGACTTTTCCCAAGCGAAATACAAAAGGGAGTCTTTCAAATTGAATGAAATGATAGTAGCTAGCAACAGAAAGCCATGCAAAATTTTAAAGCTCTCTGGTAAAAGTAAATATGTAAAGATATAGAATCCTATAGTATTGTAATATAGGCGTATAAATCACTTTTAAATATGTTATAAAATTTTAAAAGTAAAAGCAAAGAAAGTAATTATAAATTTATGTTAATGCATATGGAATTTGGGTAATCTGGATCATCAATAAAGAAGGGGAGAACAGATAGAAAGGAATAGAATTCTTATATGTGGTAGAAGTTAGTGTCAATTTAAAATACATTCTTATAACTTTAAGAAGTTTTGTGTAATTTCAATGGTATCCTCAAAGAAAGTATCTATATAATATACACAAAGTGAAATGAGAAAGAAATAACATATCATTACAAAAATATCAACAAAACACAAAAGTCAGAAAGAAAGGAAAATCGGGACACAAAAGCTCTAAGACATTCAGAAAAGAAATGAATAAAATGGCAATAGTATGCCCTTCCTCATCAATAATTACTTTAAATATAAATGAATTAAATATAATAATTAAAAAACATGATTGGCAGAATGGATAAAAAAATAAATAAGACCCAATTGCATGTTGTCTACAAGACACTCACTTTAGATCTCAGGACATGCATAGTGAAAGGATGAGAAGATGTCCCATAAAAACAGGAAACTAAAGAGATGAAAGTGGCCACACTTAAAAGAGACAAAAGAGATTTTGAGATAAAAATTGTCACAAGAGACAAAGATGAACATTATATAATGAGAAAGGATCAATTCACCAGGAAGATATCATAATTATGTGTGTGTGTGTGTAGCATTAAGATTCCCAAATATTTGAAGCAAACATTGACAGAATTGAAGGGAGAAATAGACGTAGCACAATAATATTGAGAGCCTTCGATACCCCATTTTAACTTACGAATAGAACCACCAGGCAGGCGATCAGTAAGGAAAAAGACTTGAACGACACTAAAGACCAAGTGGGCTGGACAGATATTTACACAATATTCCACCCAGAAAATCAGAATACACATTCTTCTCAAGTGTATAAGGAACATTTTCCAAGGTAAGTCAAATGTTTGGTAGCAAAACAAATCTTTACCAATTTAAAAAGACTGAAATCATACAAAGTATCTTATCTGACCATAATGCAATGAAACTAGAAATCAATAGCAGAGAGAAAACAGAAAACAAAAACAAAAACACAAATTTGTGGAAATTAAACAAAATCTTAAATTCAATAGGTCAAAAACCAAATAACAACAGAATTTACAAAATGTCTGGATACATGAAAACAAAAAATGTGACATACCAATAACCTCTGGGATGCAGTAAAAGTAGGACTAAGAGGGAAATTTATAGTGGTAAATGCTTACATTAAAAAAGAAGGAAGATCTTGAATAAATAATCTAGCTTTACACCTCAAGGAATTAGAAAAAGAGAGCAAGCTAAGCTATATGATTGAGCGATCTCACTTTTGGGTATATATCCAAAAGAATTCAAAACAAAAATTCAAAGAAATATTTGCACACTCACTTATAGCATTATTCACAATATTCAGAAGGTGGAAGCAATCTAAATGTCCACCAACAGAAGAAAGTATGGTATATACATATGAGGGAATGTCATTTAGCCTTAAAAAGAAAAGGGAAAGCCTGACACAGGCTAAAATATGGATGAACCTTGAAGACATTATGCAAAGTGAAATAAGCCAGACAAATAGTGTATGATTCCACTATATCTAAAAGAGTCAAAGTCACAGAAACAAAAAGGAGAATGGGGTTGCCTAGGGCTGGAGGGAGGGGAGAAGGGGAATTAGTGTTTAATCATTCATAGATCTGCTAGATGACAAAGTCCTAGAGATCTGGTACACAATACTGTGAATATATTTAACACTATTGAACCACAAATTTGAAAATGGTTAAGATTGTCAGTTTAAGGTTATGTGTTTTTTAACACAGTAGAAAAACAAGCGGGAGTGGGGATAAGTATGTCAGGTCTAGACTCAGATACAGGATACAGTATGAACAAGGCCCCCTAACTTGCTGCTTACTCTCCCACAGAACGGGCTACACAGCATTTCAGTATCCTTGTCTGCATCCCTCTCCTTCTTTGGGAAGACCACCTGGCAATGAGTGACTGTTTATCTCCAAGAACCATCAGAGTCTTGCTCAATAGAATTTTTTAACAAACCCATGCATCATGCACCTCTGTAAAAAATACAAAACCCTTCATAAATATGTAAAGATAAAAAATTGTTCACACAGAGGAGTGAATTATATAATTTTCATTTCAAATGGACTGTCAAAAACCTATGATCACAGATCTATCCCTTATCTCTTTAAGTTTTTTCTCCCCCCTAATTGGACATTATCATGTAATAATTAAATCATGTGAAAACAAATAAGTGAGCCAACACAATTTATTGAGTTCTATACAGAGATGAAAGAAAGGAGGTGTGGAGGAAGGGTAATATCTCCCTAGATCCCAAAGACCTAACAGTCTAATTGTGTTTAAAGGCCATAAAGAACCGTAATACAAAAAATGTGTTGTAGTTGAAGCATGGGGATGATCAATGCTGATAAAAATAGAGGTCAGAGGGGGCGCCTGGGTAGCGCAGTCGTTAAGCATCTGCCTTCGGCTCAGGGCGTGATCCTGGAGTTCTGGGATCGAGCCCCACATCAGGCTCCTCCACTGGGAGCCTGCTTCTTCCTCTCCCACTCCCCCTGCTTGTGTTCCTTCTCTCGCTGGCTGTCTCTCTCTGTCAAATAAATAAATAAAATCTTAAAAAAAAAAAATAGAGGTCAGAGAAATGAACCTGGACTGACACAGTGTGGGAAACTTCGCAGAAGGGAGCAGCCTGAGTGGCTCCTGAAGGACCTGTGGGACTCCGAAAGGCCGAGAGAAGTAGGGGAGAGGTCGTAGGGGAGGAGGAGAGGGGAAACACTCCCAGGAAAATGATATTTTACACACTGTGTTTGGTGGACTGTAACTGACCAAATTAAAACGCTGGAGGGAAAACAGTGGGTGATAAAACCAGCTGATGCATTAGTCAGAGATGCCTGGATAAGGAAGTTACAAAATGTTGAGTCCTTGAAGGCTTTTTGGCGAGGCATGAATGTTGTGATCCAACACACATTTGAGTAGAAATCTGAGTATGATGGCATTGGGCTGAAAAGGAGCAGAATCAGAAGGACCAGTGGAAAGTTATGGCCATAGTTCGACGTGAAGAATGAGAAGAATGTCAAGATTTAGGGAAATACATGTTTTTGAATGGAAAACACACCAGTGACCTATGGAGGAAGGGCTGTAAGGCTTCCTTGTTGATTACATATCTGGTACGAAGTCGTGCGTGACTCCACAGGGGAATGTGATGAAAGCCCGCTAGGAAAGGAAGTTTGTGCTTCATTTTTATTTGTTAAGCAGGACATAAAGAATAGACAATTCTGATGAACAGTCCGAGGGAACCTCCTAGTTTGGGGAGTGGGAAACAGCCTGTGTCATTTCCCCCTTCCAAAACTGTTTCCTTTTCTGACACTCAAAACTTTTCTCACTTCAATCACTTACAAGGCTGAAGTCCATTCCCCTGCGTCTAGAGCTTTGATCTAAAATCTGATAGGACCGGCTTCTCATGAATGATTCGCTGGTGGTTGGCTAAGTCACAGAGCCACTAGTCATTAGTTATTCAAATTCCAGCATCTTTATTCCTCAGTTACCAGCCGTGGAAAATTTGCCAGACCGGCAATAGAAATAGAGAATTCTTTTAAGTTTTAACATCTGAGGGATGAGTTTGATATTATAACAACATGACTTTGAAGCTTTAAGTAAGAAGATCCTAAAACCAAAAGAATGATTAAAAAATAGAATACTCATAGTTTTCAAGTGGCCAGAACTTTTCAATAAAGCAATATACGTTTGCAGGTGGGACTCTATTGAAACCTCTGTTCTGTAAGAACAAAAACTCTAGATTTACCCATTATGTGGGCATAGAGGACCTATGAGTGCATACGTAATGCTAGTTCAACAGCTGATAAATATTTCCCATATAATTTTCCTAGGGTTGGACTCAGAAACCCACTGGGCTCAACCATTTTGCTTTTCCATAACACTCACAGACTCAAAAAGGATAGATTCAGTGAAAGTGAGCACTCCGAAACTAAATGGTCTACACAGTCACAATGAGGGTTCCATTAAAAAGGAAATCCAGGTCCTTGCCATTCTCAGAAATATGTAGATTCACATGGCAGATACTTCAATCATGTTTTTCCCCCATTTATGTGCAACCCCACATCATAAGAGTCAATGATAAGAAGAAAATTCTTGCTATGAAATAGGAGGTACAGCCTTTGCAACAGACATTCAGAGAAGAAAATCAACAGCACCAACCACTATCCCATGATGCAACAAAGACAACAGAAGAACTAAAAAGACCAAATGGCTTTCATTAGCAAACTTTATTCACTCCGCAACCTTTTAAGTGTTTTAATCATAAAATTAATAAAAATCAAACAAAACAGTGTGGATCTGTAAAAATTTAATTTGAATAAAAATCCCTTCCACCTCCCTATTGCTCATTCACACGAAAATAACAAGATATATTTTCACAACTCTGAATACGGTGGATGGTGTGATTGACTCTGTGAAGTCAGGACTTCACATCACACCATCTTGGCAAACAACACTCAAATCAGATGCATTTTTCAAGCCCAAACTCTAGGACCTTCTGATTTCCCCTTTATCTTGCTCTCTATGTCCATCCATGATGCCATCTGTTCTACCAACCATCTGCATCTCAAATCTTTGTCTCCCCCCGTATCCCCTCCTCCAAGAGCTATGCCCCCACTCCTGGCTGCTGCAAATCTGCTTGCCTGATGCAAATGCCCCTCTATTGTGGCCACCCCCCCCCCATACCACCTGGTCTCTACTCGACAGCTTAGTCTGTCTGAAGGATACATTAGCTGATGCTACTTCCCTGATGAGAACCTTTCAGTGACTTCCAATTACCCTCTGAAAAAATCTTGGGCTACAGGGTGCCGGGCAGTCTCCCACTTGCTCACTCTTGGATCTTACTTCTGCCTCTCCCCTGACTGTTCACACTGCTCCCTTGATTCTAGACTTTGGTTTTCTTCACTTTCATGAGTGTGCTAGGTGCTCTTCCACCAGCAGTCACCATGATAGTTTCCTTTAACTGTGATGCTTTCCCTTCTGTGTTTTTCTGTGGCCAGCTACTGCCTATTCTTCCCTCCTTCCTTCAAGAAACATTTTCAGTCTAAAACAGAGCACTGCACACCAGAACTCTGTTTATTTTCTCCCAGGTCCTTAGCACAATCTGTGACCACTACGGACACTCAGGTTTTCTCCGGTGTTATGCCCACCACTAGAATGCATTCTACCTAAGCAGAGACCACACCTGCTTGTCTCCTCACGACTCTGTCTTTGGAGCCTAGAGGACAGAACAGAGTATATAAGAGACGCTCGAATAATTCGTGATGAATCCTGGGATGCCCACCGTTTACTTTAGGAGGAACACGAATGAGTGGAGGGGGGAGCAATTATCCCCAGAGATGAAATTAAGGCAAACCTGCATGTTCTGTGAAAGCCACTCCAAATGGAGAGCCATCAAACACGAAAGTAATCTCAAATGAGTCACAAGGGCAGATGCACCAAATGACAGCTGTTAATTTGAAACCAGGCTCCTTTTCATGTGAGCAGCTCTCTGAGTCACAAGCAGCATGAGTAGCAGTGTAATTGATTTAATGAGTGATGACTCTCTCAGGCAGCAACCAGGAGGCCAGCTGACGAATACACGTTAAGCTAAGATGCACCTCTTAAAGAAGTGTGGGAACAGCAGGTGGCACTCCACAGATGTATTTTTTTTATGTTACCTTATTCACCATACAGTACATCCTTAGTTTTTGATGTAGTGTTCCATGATTCATTGTTTGTGTATAACACCCAGTGCTCCATGCAATACGTGTCCTCCTTAATACCCATCCCCAGGCTAGCCCATCCCCCCATCCCCCTCCCCTCTGAAATCCTGTTTGTTCCCCAGTGTCCATAGTCTCTCATAGATTGTCTCTCCCTCTGATTTCCCCCCTTCATTTTCCCCTTCCTTCTCCTAGTGTCCTCCCTGCTATTCCTTATGTTCCACATATAAGTGAAACCACATGATAATTGTCTTTCTCTGCTTGACTTACTTCACTTAGCTTAATCCCCTCCAGTTCCATCCATGTCGATTCAAATGGTGGGTATTAATTTTTCTGATGGCTGAGTAATATTCCATCGTGTATATGGACCACAACGTCTTTATCCATTTGTCTGTTGAATGCATCTCGGCTCCTTCCACAGTTTGGCTATTGTGGACAATGCTGCTATGAACATTGGGGTACATATGGCCCTTCTCTTCACTATGCCTGTATCTTTGGGGTAAATACCCAGTAGTGCAATTGCTCGGTCTTAGGGTAGCTCTATTTTTAACTTTCTGAGGAACATTCATACTGTTTTCCAGAGTGGCTGCATCAGTTTGCATTCCCACCAACAGTGTAAGAGGGTTTCCCTCTCTCCACATCCTTGCCAATATTTGTTTTTTCCTGCCTCATCAAGTTTTTAGGATAAGTCCTCAGTCCTATCCATTCCACCCCTGGCCCTTCACAAATGTAATGCCTGAGATTCCAAAGACTAAAGAGAAACTTGCTTTCAATCACGTATTTGTCAACTGAAGAACGATGAGATTAAGTCATTTATGCTGTACCTTTCACTTAAATGTAACACTTGTAAAAATGCTGAAGTATCACAGGTAGGAAGAAAGTGTTCACTTGTTATCAGTTTTGTGTTACATTCAACTCCAAATAAATCGAGTTCTGTCACCAAACCGAGTTATGGTAATGTTGGATGCCTGAAATAATCTAAGAGAGACTTCACATTTTCAGGAGGGTCTCTGGAATTCTCTGCGATATAAAATAAAAGCCAGGATTTATTATACAGTTGACCCTTGAACAACACAGGTTTGAACTGGGCAGGTCTACTTACATGAAGATTTTAAAAAATAAATACAGTATAGTACTGTAAATGTATATTTGCTTCCTGATGGTTTTTTAAATACCATTTTCTGTTCTCTAGCTTACTTTATTGTAACAATGTAGCATATGATACATATAAAGGCAAAACATGAATTAATCGTGTATGTGTTTGGTAAGGTTTCTGGTCAACTAGGCTATTTGTTAAGTATTGGGGGAGTCAAAGTGACATGTAGATTTTCAACTATTCCGGGGTTGGCACCCCTAACCTCTGCATTGTTCAAGGGTCAACTGTACTTGAAATGCTTCTGTGGTCCTTGGTCCAGTTAGGACTTAATAGAAAACAAGGAAGATGTGAATAATTATCAATTGATGTGACTTAAAACAATTTTAATAGGATTCAGGGAGGCATTCTTTGCTTGCCAAACTGAAAGTTAATCGAGGGTCTCAGGAGATTCTTTGAAATAAGAACATTTAGAAAAAAATTATGGATCAACAAGTGATCAATAAAGAAATAAACACAAAAAGGGGCTTAACATGAAGTGATTAAGAGGACAACTTCATTACGCCATTGATCAAGTACTGGTTTACACGATGTTCACTTGGTGGGAAGCAGTGAGCTCTAATCTCTGGGTACACAGAATGAAATCTCTGTAAACACACCCAGGGTTCCACTGAGGCTCTATCTTGTTCAATCTCTCATTTCCTGCAGTTTTACTCATGCCCATCATTCAAGTTGAGAATACTTATTACCATTAATATAATATTAAAGTGCCATTAAAACATAAGGATCCTTGTAATCACAGAGGGCTAATCGAAGTTGTCAATATCCAATTGTGATAGTATCCAACTAAAAATGCTTAGTACTTTCGATTCAAAAAGCTCAGTGCATTTGCCTGAATTTCAGTCTTTATTTAGATAGTTCTTTCTGAATTCCTGTTTTGAAACAGATACACAAAGGAAATAAAATATAGTACTTACTCACTGAAAAAAAGCATGAAGGAAATTAATGCACCTAACTATATTATGTTCTTCACGTAATGTTATAAGTCACATGACTGTGATGTACAGTTCACTTCTGCATTTTCTAGAAAACCGCTTTGAAGACAACTTCCCTTGCAAATTTTAAGTACATTTTAGAATACAGAACAAGGAAGGAATTTATCTCTTTTAAATTACTACATTTTCCTTTTTAAAAAGAAAATCATGCCAATAAATTCTATTTCCTTTTTGCTTGTATTGCCACAAATTCAAAGCTACATTTAATGCTGAACAATAGCAATTCTTTAATACTAGGTGGCCAGTAGATTCATACCTTCCTCTTTAGTCTGGTGGCTGTTTAAAATATTATTTCTTTATTAATTTCCTTCTTGTATACATATTTTTAAGTTGCATCAAATATCTGGAAAGCAGATAGGTCATTTTTTTAAAAAATAGACAATCTTATTTTATTTGTCTATGTATCTTTTGATGAGGTCTTATACATTCATGATTTGTTATCTTTTTTTTTTCACTCTACACTTAACTACCAATTATATAATACAGGAGTCACCTATGATAAGTTTTGAACTTGTTACATTTGAAATAATAATACTATATCAGAGTGCTCTAGAAAAAATAATGTTTAAAAACCATTGACGTCTGAACCAAATCAAGTAAATTGTAAAATATTATATATGTATTTTATAGTGGTAAATAATCATTTCAACTAATGACAATTAACACACTGAACTTGCAAGCATGCTAAACTGTGAGAAAAAAAATAAATCTCCATTTAATCCTGCCTTGTAAAGGAGAAACGTGCAATTCAAACAATGAAAGAGTTGCTATATTTACTTTTCTACAAATTTTCTTTGTTTTCCTCATATTGACTACAAACCACAGATTCAAACTCCAACCTTTTTTCAGAATAAATATATTCTGAATGTGTTACTGAAACGTTTTGGTCTTATTCTCCCCCTTCCTTTTATGTGAGGTTGTCATTGTCATCGCTTGTATGTTCCTGGTTCTGATCCATCCATGTAGTCTTCTCTGTCTGCGGGCCAGAGCCCTAGACATGGGACAATGGCTTCCACATTGGACCATGTCCATAGCTGGGCTACTATTTAAAGAAGAATAGCCTACTTTATATATTGTAAGATATCTGAAATTTATACTGCACAGTAGCTTCCCTGTCTTATTTGCCTCCTGGAGGCCAAATGTCATGTCTTAGAGACTCTAGAAATATTTTGTTAACTCCACTAGGTTTCCCATAGTGAGTTTTGATAGGAAAAAACCAAAACCAAACCAAACCAAATAAACAAACAAAAACCCCAAACCAAAAATAACTCCACAAACTCCTGAGAAAAACACTGAAATAAAAAAGCTTCTCCATATGCAATTATTTTGGTGCTGATTTGCCTGAGTGCCATGCATCAGCTCTCCAGAAGCTTGCATAATTGCAGCAGCCCTGCACTGGAGGGCAAGTTCACTTATGGGCTTATCACTTGCAACCTGGGACAGATGTGTTCGCTGGGGTGTTGTATGGTTCACTACAGAATTAGAAATTAAATATCTTCCAATTTAGCAAGATAGAAATACATATAAGCTGAGTCACAATAATGGTCTCATTTACACAGAAGAATTTTTTTAAAGGCTCATTTATTTATTAGAGAGAGAGAGAGAGAGTGAGAGAGAATGTGCTTGTGCACGACTAGGGGGAAGGGCAGAGGGAAAGGGAATCTTTAAGCAGACTCTACCTATGTCCAGTGTGGACTCTGATGCAGGGCTTGATCTCACGACCCTGAGATCATGACCTGAGCTGAAATCAAGAATTAGAATCTTAACTGACTGAGCCACTCAGGTGCCCCTTAATAGAGATTTTAATAATGAAAAATAGGATTATTAGGTAAGCACAGGTATATGTAAAAATCAGGATAAACAGTTTCTATTCAAGAAATTGCTAAATGAGGAACAGTTCTAAATTAGGTGGGCTTACTCTGGTAATAATATATTTGCAATGTAAATATATATTAAATTCTATAATTTATCCGTAAATATCTCCGAATTTTTTCATAGTTCTGTTGAATCCTATATTACTACATTACAATTATGTGTGTGCTACATGGACGATGGACATAGATAATTTCTTTTAAAAATGAGCATTCAAGAAAAGCTTCTCCATGGTTAACCTAAAAAAAATGATTTTGGCATTTATGTATTTATCTTTGAATGAGGGGAAACCCATAAAACGATTTTCACTTTTGCACGGGATATAGAAATTTGAAAAGTACAACATTACTTTCTGTTTAACATTGAGAAACATCGAAAAAAATGAGAAAAATCTAAACTGTAAAGTCATAACTTTTCTTGAACTCATCAAAGAGATGAGGTTGCAGGTACTTAGCTAACAGCAATTTCAAAGAAGAATAAGCCCGTTCCCGGAGATACAGGACATGGAAACCATGTCTGTGACAGAATACAGGACAAAGACGTCCAACACTCAGACTTAGGAAAGAACAAAACAAACCAGGTAACCTCTTGGCAAAGTACCAAAGATCAGGCTCAGGGCTCAAACAGCTCAAGGACCCAGACAGAGCGGAGTCTGTCCTTCCTTCCACGGGTGATGTAAAGAAATGTTGGAGGCACAGCGGGAGCCTGGAGGAAGCTCCTCCCCAGGCAGTGTTTCTATGGAGAGAAAGGCATGAAATATCACATGCTTCCCTGATCCCATCACTTGTGGGCAATGAAAGTGTTAAACTCCCAGGGAAGGGGCAGCAAAATCTGTAACCTCCAGGGTGTAGGCAAAGAGGCACTGTAGCTTGAAGAAGGGCAGATGAGAAAAGAAGATCTGTATCCAGGTGTGGCAGGAAAACCTGCACAAGCTTATTGTCCTCTACAGATTCCAAGATTATGGTCGCCTAGCACTGGGGCCAGGCAGGAAGTTCCCCCTGAAGACTGACGACAGGTAGAATTTGAAGGCCTTGAGAGGGAGGGTGGGGATGCTGGGCACGCATCACCCCCAAGTGCAGACTCTCGGGGTCTGGCGTTGGCTGGAAGAGAACGGCAGCCCAGCCCTGAGGCTGGCATGAGCCCAGAACAGAGTGACAGGTAATGACAGTCTACTACTGGGGAGGAAGAGAGTTTGGAGGGAGATCACGCCTTCTGAAAATGTGTTTAGGGATGCCTGGAAACCAAGTGGAGCACGTACAGCGAGGAAAATCTCTGGAACTCAGCACATGGCGTTGATGGCTCACCACTGGGGGAGCACTGAAAGCAACCAGAGCAACAGGACTCACACCAGCTCACCCAGAGGGACTCGGTAGCCTACCAGCAGTGGTGTGCCCATTCCCAGGCATACGTATTATGAAAAGTAGCCTCCACCATTCTACTCAAGGTGTCCAGGTTTAGGGAAGCCTTTTGAGACACACAAAAAAAAGGCCAGAAAAAGCAACCCTTTGTCCAGAGATAAAGACAAAGCCAGATACAGAACAGACCCCCAGGATGGAGATATTAGACAGGGATATTAAACTAACTATGAAAAATCTGTTAAAGAATCTGGGGAGACAGGTGTCACACATGAAGAGATGGAGTAACGACTGTGGAGAGATGATAATTATAGAAAAAGTCAAATGAAAATTCTAGTGGGGGGGACCCGCAATATCAGAGATGAAGAACTCTTCTAATGGGCTCAGTAGTCGATGTGACACCACTGGAAAAGGACTCAGTGAATCTGAAGAAGGGTTAATAGCAATCAAACAAACCAGAACACAAGGAGAAAAGAGTAAATAGAACTGAAGTGAGCACCAAGAAGTGTGAAATAATGTCACATAGTCTAACGTACATGTAATTGGAGTCCCAGAAGAAGCCAAAAGAGATGGGGCAAAGTCAATATTTGGGATGGCAATGCGGCCGAGATTTGTTTGTAACTAGCAGAAGATGTCAGGGCATAGATCCAAGAACATCAAGTATGTCAGGAGGAATACTGAGCGTGCACATATAGGCACCCCCAGACACATCATAATTAACCTGATGAAAATAAAACATAAAGATAAAAATGTTGCAGCAAGCTGGAGAAAAGGGACACACGTCTACAGATATAGGAAATAGCAGGTTACTTCTTATCATCAGCTAAGAAGTGAGAAGACAAGGGAGTGATATCTAACATACTGAAAAGGAAGAAACTTTTAACCCAGACTTCTTTTTTTTTTTTTAATTTTATTTATTTATTTGACAGAGATAGAGACAGCCAGCGAGAGAGGGAACACAAGCGGGGAGTGGGAGAGGATGAAGCAGGCTCCCAGCGGAGGAGCCTGATGTGGGGCTCGATCCCGGAACTCCAGGATCACGCCCTGAGCTGAAGGCAGACACTTAACGACTGCGCCACCCAGGCGCCCCTTAACCCAGACTTCTGTACCTGGCAAAATATCTTTCAAAAAAGGGGGAAATAATAACTTTTTAAAAAAAAAAAAAAAAAAAGCAAAAGCTGGGAGAATTCATTGTCAGCAGACCTGCACTATAAGAAAGGCAAAAGAAAGGTCCTCCGACAGAAACTTGGATTGACCCTGAGACATAAAGAGCTCCAAGGATGACGAAAGCAAAGGTAAATATATTTATTCTCCTTATTTTCTATTTCTAAAAGATCACTGTTGTAGTAAAGTAGTCGAAATATAAAAACCAAAAATAGTACAAATGTTTTGTGGGCTTTATAGCATGTAAAAATAAAATGTAAGACAACGAATAACATAAGGGATGGAAAGCAGATATTAGAAATATAGGCTCGTAAGTCTCTTTTACACAAAATGACATAATATCATTTGAAGGTAAGCTGTGCTAAAATACTGAAGATGTATTTTTTAAACTCTAGACAGATAATTACATTTTTAAAGAGTTCTATCTAATCAGCCCATTGTGGAGATAAATTGAAGCAATAAAAATATTCAGTTAAACCAAAAGCTGGCAGGAAAAGAGGGGAGAATCAATAAAATACAAATAAGACAAAGTTTCCAATAGGGCATATGGCTTCAATCTTATTAACTCTTCTCCTACCAATAGGCCCTGGTTTATTGATATATTGATACGTACGGCTTATATATATCAATAAACAATAGATATTCCTCTATATAAAACATCCGCTGCTCTTTTCGTGCTGAGTTCAAGGATAGCTGCTGCCGTATTTCCTAGGAGCAAGTTCATATGCTACATACACTTCGGGCAGATTTTGTAATTTCCAGGGTCAACCAGTATCATTATTGTCTACATACATCTTTAAAGTTTCATTATATTTGTTTATTTGTTTTGTTCTGTTTGGGTAGTTTTTCTGAAGAAAAGAGCCCAGAGCAAGGATAACAGCTATGTCCCACTGTGTAACTGTGTCAAACTTCCCATCCAGATAAGGGTCAGTAGCAGTGTGACTACAGCCTATGTTCTTCCTGCTTTAAGCACTGGGCATACCTCCACTCTAGGGCTTTCTGAGGACAAGTGAGTAAGTAGCTGTAACGTGTTTAGAGCAGGACATGGCACAGAGTGTGTGTTTTCATCGTTTTTCTTATTATTTCATGGATATCATTTTTCGTGACAAATCTGAATTTAGAAGCTGACAGATCCACAGTACATATTTTAAGGTAGATGGAAAAATACATCAACAGATTAAAAATATGAGACAATCTTTTAGCAGCTTAATGCAAGAGTCCTTATACTGTTTGATATTGGCCTTAATGAGATTAATTCTACAAACCCTCTCTATGCCCTGTATTTTAAACTCTGGCTCAAGGAATTAGAACAGAGAAATGAGTGCCTCTAAATACACAGGAGGTTTGGAGGACAGGAATGACAAGGGAGGGATCAGAATGGCATTAGCATCAGAAAACAATCACTCAGAACAAAGGTTAGCAAATGAAAATGCAGCCTTATGTTTGGGCAACTAAAAAATAAATACATTAAGCAACTAAACAAGGGCGTGAATTTTTAAACAAGATTCATTTGGGTGAGAAATGTCGAAGTCTTTCTTTTTTAATGAAGTATATTGGTTGGGAATAAAGTCGAAAGTAGATAATTATATTGTTGCAGCTGTAATTGTACATAATAGTAACCGAGGACTAATTATTTTACTAGCACCTCTTTTTATAAGAAGTGAGTGAAAAGCCCAAATCTGCAAGATGAGTTTGAGGGAAAGATAGAAGAGCATTCATCAGTTCTAACATTGCTAAAAGTATTAGTGAATTTATTAACACTATCATAAATACGGGTGATAGTTTCCTATCTACAAATGTTCACTAAATGTATCAAAGTAGCAGATTTTTTGCAGACATTTCCTACATAAATGACATCCACAGCATCATTTTACACTGTCACCAAAGTAGTCCTATTCAAATAAACTTGCATACAAATGCCCGTAATAAGTACAGGAATTGAACTGGAATGGGAAACAGCCTGTGGTTTGAGTCTGGTTCAGAATACTTATCATCAGCTGGAAATCTGGCCTTTCAAAAACAGGCATGCGTTTACATCTCAGCAAACTGTTTATCTCCATTCAAAAGATCACTTATTAAAGCTTATCCATGTATTTGCTTATTTGCAACTGCTTATTAAAGAAGATGAATATCAACATGAAGCATTTTTAGTGCTTGAAAACACATCCTAAAATAAACCTGACTCTCATTGGAAATTCTTATTTCATTTTTACAAGGTTTACCTGCGTAATCAAATGCCAAAGAAGATTTGTGAATCTGACCTTTGTCAACCCATTTATCAGACCATGAACTCATTTGCACATTCATTTTTAAAAGGTTAGGGTCTCCTTCGCGATACCTTCTTCCAATTAAAATGAGTAATACACAAAGTGGCAAGCGCGGTGCTGCTCCGTACTAGCCCTGTGCGAACAGCCTCAGAGTCTAGAAGTGGAAAAGCCTCATGGCCATGATCTGTTTGGAAATTATGATTTTCTAGGTTTCGGGATGTTAATGTGAACGTTTGCTATCACTCACAAGAAAAACAGGAATCGTACACATCATTACGCTTTGTGCTTTTTAACAATTATTCCAGATACGAACATCTGCATCTATCCAATGATTCCAGATCCTAACATCTGCATGTCTTCATTCATTTGCTTTTTACAGTATCTATTTCATAGAGAGAGATTTTGTATGACCCACTTTCATGCAACTGCTAGTTTTAGAACAATACTGTTTTCCTAAGTAATAAGGGCATGAACTTATGTTTCCATTCAGAAAAGTACTCAGTATAACAATGGAAGCTGGATGCAGAAAGAGTTGACCTTACTTTTGTATTCCAGGTGAAAGCCAGCAGCTGCCACACTAATATCAGACTGGAAATGCAGGTAGAGCTGGTTGGAGGTGCTGTTCAGAAGGGCTGGGACTGTGGTTCCTGCAGGAGACATGGAGTAGAACAGTAACATGACAAATGCATTCACTTTTCCCTCTATAAAATAGTTGCGGGTATCTGTTTTGGTTTGCAAATCCCTACGGTCTGATAGCCGCCCATGTCATCTGGGAATTGGCTTCAGTCCTTTTGTGCTTTGAGCCTTTCTCTTGTTCTCCTACTATAGTTACACATTTTCTCTGCTCTTCTCAAGCTGATGTGGCATCTATGGTATCAGGGTATGAACCCACAAATTCTTGTATCTTACCATGCATTGGCTTTTCACATTGCATTCTTTTTTTTTAAGATTATATTTATTTATCTGGGACAGAGAAAGTGCGTGCACAAGTGTGGAGGAGGGGCAGAGGGAGAGGGAGAAGATACTCCCCACTAAGCAGGGAGCACCACCAGGACTCAGGGCTAGATCCCAGGATCCTGAGATTATGACCGTGACCTTAGGCAGATGTTTAACCTACTGAGCCATCCAGGCACCCCTCACATTGCATTTTCTCTCTCTCTCTCTCTTTTTTTTTTTAAGATTTTATTTATTCATTTGAGAGAGAGACAGACAGACAGAGAGCATGAGCAGGAGAGAGAGGCAGAGGGAGAGGAGAGGCAGACTCCCTGTTGAGCTGGGAGCCCAGATCACGCCTGAGCTGAAGGCAGAAGCTTAACCATCTGAGCCACCCGGGTGCCCTTCACATTGCATTCTTTTAACGACACAAACATTTTGTTTGTTTGTTTTGTTTTGACTTGAACAAAGAAGGGACAAAACTTAAATGAGCAAGGCTTATGGAAGTCATGGGGGAGGCAGTCAGCCTGGGTGCACTGATTCAATATATTATTGATAAAATAATGCTTTTGACTACGTATTCTCTCTTCCATCCTTACGTGAACCATGCTGGATAATGTTCCCATTAAGATCAGCAAATGATTCCAACCTAGCACGTGTGGAAAAGAAGAAGGAAGGTTTATGACAATTAATGCTTTCTTTACTTAAAATGTTCTGCCCTGTGTTGTGACAACCAACAAGTCAGCGGGAGATGTGTAGACGTCAAGGGCAAGAGTGACAAAGACACTGTGATACTGGAGGGGGCTGAGGAAGAGAAAAATGTCCACCAATCAGAAGTTTAAAGTATTCTGGTAGGAGCTATTACATATGTGAAATGATAAGCAACTTTAAATCCCGTTTTCTGCTAGCACACATGCTCGCTGCTCCCCACAAGGGCTCGCTCTCTCTAGTGCGTACTTAGCACTCACGAGAGTCAAGAAAACACCTGTTGTGTCCAGCTCATCAAGGTGCGAGCAAATTACTAGAGCAAGTTATGCTGAAAATAACCCTATTGTGTAAAGAAAGATTATTTTAAATAGAAGAATAAGGAGATGAATTCATAATTATCCAAGACAGATGAACATTATCGGAAAGGTAGAATTGTCCATCATCCCTCTCTCTCCACTTCAGTGATCCCAGTGCCCTCCACCAGCTTCGAGTCAAGGCTTCCGGTACAGAGTCCAGCTGGCCTCACGTCACCAGGTGTCTGAAGGCCATTTGAAGACGACGTGGGCAAAGCCTAACTCATAATCCAAGCCTGTAAACCCTGGCCAGCCTCCTGCGTTCCCTGTGTCAGTCAACACTCTTGGCATCCCCTCCTGACCCCCATCAGAGGCTCCCTTCTCTCTGTGACCTCACATTGCTCTGCCACCTGCCAACGGGCCCCACCTAGCCAGGCTCTCCCGGTCCCTTCACCACCATCACCCCAGTGCCAGCCACCAGTACCTGTGAGCTCGAGGAGGGCAACCCTCTCTCGACCTGTTTTCTGAATCTACTATTGCCTTCAAACAGTTCATTCTCTATTCGGGAGTTGGAAGAAATTTTTTCTGTTTTGGTTTTTTGTTTTTTTAAATGAATTTGTGATTATTTCCTACTAAAACTTACACGGATTCTTGACCATCTTAGGATGGAATTTCAGCCTCCTTGATTTGGCCTAAAGACCTTGCATGATCTAACCATTGCCTGTATTTCCAGCCTCTTGCTGCCCTCTTTTTCCTAACTCATGTTTCCTATTTAGGTGTGCCATAGTTTTAGCCTGAGATGCTCCTTCCCTTCTCTTCTGATCCATTTTACCTTCTTTTTTATATTCAATTATAATTAACATACAGTGTTTTATTCGTTTCAGGCGTACAATATAATGATTCAATACTTCTATGCATTACTCAGTGCTCCTCACAAGTGTGCTCTTAATCCCCATCATCTATTTCCCATCCCCCCACCCACCTCCCCTCTGGTGACCTCCAGAGTGTTCTCTAGAGTTAACAGGCTGTTTTTTCTTTGTCTCTCTCTCTTTTTAAATTTGTTCATCTGTTTTGTTTCTTAAATTACACACATGACTGAAATTATATAGTATTTGTCTTTCTCTGACTGACTTATTTCATGTAGCATAATACCCACTAGTTCCAGCCATGTTGTTGCAAATAGCAAAATTTCATTTTTTCTTGTGGCTGAATAATATTCCTATATATATATTATATATTTTATATATATATATATAATATATATATATATAAATCTCCTTCCTATAC
Source organism: Ailuropoda melanoleuca (assembly GCF_002007445.2). Classification (NCBI taxonomy): domain Eukaryota; kingdom Metazoa; phylum Chordata; class Mammalia; order Carnivora; family Ursidae; genus Ailuropoda; species Ailuropoda melanoleuca. The sequence continues at coordinate 856,777 of NC_048235.1, forward strand.
TTAGTTTGCTTCCATATCTCGGCTGTTGTAAACAATGCTGCCATAAACACAGGTTGTAGAGGATATGGAGAAAGGGGAGCCCTCCTACACTCTTGGTGGGAATGCAAGCTGGTGCAGCCACTCTGGAAAAGAGTATGGAGGTTCCTCAAAAATTAAAAATAGAACTAACGCAATCCAGTAATTATTCCTACTTATTCCTACTCCTTCAACAATCTCCCCTCCCTTCTCACACTAAGTCACTCTCTTACTCACGCAGTAAACACGTCTTCACCAGCTTGATACACCTATCACACGCCTCACCAGACATACCAGTTATCTCCTGGCTACATGCCAAGCGGAGCTTCCCCTGATCAACACAGAGCCTCAAGGTCTGCACTTCATTCAGTACCTGCAGACGAGAAGCAGAGCGGCCCATCACATGAGCCAGGGAGCCACGGAAGCTTCCGTCAAGCATCTGCACTGAAGCCCACAGCTGCCGTTGCTCTCGGCTCTTGCCTGGGCTGATGAAATGAGCATCAGCTGACCTCCCAAACCCTCATCTGCCTTCTTCCCACACAGTCCACATTCTGCACACAAAACCGTCTTCTCACAAACGAGTAATGCTTATACATTTCATTTCCGGACATGGCTGAAAGACACATCTTTCATTGACATTTTTTTTTTTTATTTTTTAAAGATTTTATTTTATTTGACAGAGATAGAGACAGCCAGCGAGAGAGGGAACACAAGCAGGGGGAGTGGGAGAGGAAGAAGCAGGCTCATAGCAGAGGAGCCTGATGTGGGGCTTGATCCCATAACGCCGGGATCACGCCCTGAGCCGAAGGCAGACGCTTAACCGCTGTGCCACCCAGGCGCCCCTTCATTGACATTTTAAAGCTACTTCATCGTGCTCTGAGGGCTCATCCTGTAGAGCTGGGGAAATTCAGTCCCTATCTTGACTGGGGATCCCTTCCCTGCTCAAAGGGAGTAAACAGCCCCAACATTCAGGCCTTCTGTTCTTCACGTCACATCTGCTCATCCCCAAGCTCACATGGTCCCTTGGATTCCAGCAGCTCTAAGGTCCAGTGCTCACCTTTGGCAGGCTGCTTTCTGCCTTTCTCAGTTCATCAGGCCCCCATGCCCCACCATCCTGCTGCTTCTTTGCAGCCCTGGGAACGATTCCACCATGATATGAGTCTGCGGAAAACTTCCAGGCCTCTAGAGCTTCTCACCTTCCTTCTGGTCATGTCAGCTGTTTCAACCCTGAGCCTTGCCATCCTCTCTACTTTCAGCAGCTGCGGTTTCTGCAAGTCCGGAGCCAGGAGGGGCTTCAACAGTGGTAGGCATGTTCTGCCTGAGGCCAAGCCAAGTGCAAGACCAGGATCTCTCCTGGCATGAAGTCGGGAATACCAGTGGAGGGAGGCAGAAATAACACCCCGATAAAACAGCCTGTCATAAATGCAAATGAGTGTGTTGACTCCATTCTGCAAATACATTAAGGACTTTTTGTTGACCTTGGATTAGCATCAAGAGACTTTCACTGGATTTACAAAGGTTCACCCTCAGACAGAGCATGCGCCATGGCATCTTTAGTCAATCAATATCCAAACCATTACTGGACTGTGCTGGAAGGAGGAGAGTGAGAAATGGAAAGAAAAATACTGTGCACACTCCTTGTTGACTGTGTATACCCATGCACGTGGGTGGGTAAATTCTGCTGGAAGTTGGAGTCCCTGACAGATGTGGGGTCTATGCCCCAAAGCACCTTCCTGCCTGTCAAGAGAGTCTGGCTCTGAGAGGTGAAGTCTTTTCAGGCCTGAAGCACGAGTGCACAATTCACTCTAAGAACACTGCAATGGTGTGTTGAACGATAAACACTTAGCAGATGTCTGAAGGTTTAACTCTGGTGTTGTTTGACCTTGGTTTGAGACAGACAGGCAGACACATAAATTGTTTTTAAACTGTAAGCCTATCCCTGCTGGTTAGCACAAATGTGTAAAGAGAGACTATTGGTGAAACTACCTAGTAACTAACAGAGTACAGATAGGGGATGTTGCACCGAGAGTACCCTAGACTATTTCCAAAAGGAGAAATAATTTTTTTGAGGAACACTGGCTTCCCTCCCCCCAAAGAGGGCAAGCACAGGGTCTCTGACAGGAACTTAGGAGGAGGAGGGAGGAGGCCAGGAAGTGCAGGGAAAGTCCACTGCACCCACTAGTTGGCCCAACTCAAGAGACATTCACCAAAAACACCAATTTTTACCCACTTTTGTTCCTTGTGTATGATGTTTGCTGTCTTCTCACTCTGGTATTATTTTTGTAATTAAAAAAATTTTCAGCGGTTCTCCAACTTTCTAAATTTTCGATGCCTGTGTAGTTAACACACAGTGTTACACTAGTTTCAGGTGTACAAGATAGTGACTCAACAATCCCATACCTTACTCAGCGCTCAACACACAAGGGTTTTAGGATACGTTCTGTCCACACAAGCACAATTGTAGATTTAGATGATGTTTGCAGGACGGATAATGTCACAACAGAGCTAACTCATCTAACCGAATCCGCTCTCATGACAGCATCTGCATTACTCGTTGCCTGGCTTTACCTGTAATTCTGGGTAATCAACGACTTTCCGTTGCATTACTCTGTTCCATTAATTAAAACTCTTTTAATGCAGCACTGCCCTTCCTCGCTTCCCACCCATCAATCTTCTACCAAAGACTAGACAACAACACAGCTACCATGTCCTCCATAAACAGCATCCTGGCCACTCGCGTCTGTAGTGACACAGCTTTTCTCTGAATGCACACGTAGGACAATACTCTCTACAGCCCTACATGCCCGGTTCCATGGCGCTCTTTGGAAGATGAGACCCTAACTTACACTTTTGAAAATCTGTTTCACAGCCTCCGTTCCTCACGTCTGCACATATGGGGATCCACTGCACATTGTCAGACTTTTTTTGTCTGTTCATCTTCAGTGGACCGGGTTACAGTGGGGTCAGAAAACCCACGTCCACCCCTGACTCTGATACAGATTAGCTCTGTCACTGAAAACATTTTAACATGTTCCAATTCTAGAAAGTGAAGAAGATATTAAGCCCCATACCTGTGAGTAATTCATGATCGTGTATGGGACAATGCTTTGCGAATCACGTTCCTTCTAAACGTTATTGCTAATTTCAGCAATTCATGAAGGACGTCCTATTTGTACCTCTATCATGAGAGATAATCACTTGCTCTTCTGCAGAAGCTGCTGAATCTTGACGCCTCAGGTGACACACAACACACACAGGTGCCAATTAGCTGGAGAGGCCTGGGAACATGCTGTGCAGGGAACACCTGGCCCCAGCTGGAGAGAGGGCATGTCGCACCTGCCCCGTGGTGAGCCGCCCCTGGGGCTCCTCTTGCAGTGGGCCAGCAGAAGACACAAAACACAGCTGGGAGACTTTTTTTAAAGTGTTGCCACAGGCAGTATATTTTTGATCACATTGTTTTACTGTGACCTAGATAGAGCAACACTTAACAAAGAAAACAGAAAGGATATTGTTGCCCCTTCGAATCCTACCATCAGCACAGATATTTACTTCCCCTTAATACTGATTGTCAGCTACAAATTGGTATGAATTTTGATCTATTCTATTCATTTATAATTTATAACCAAATAATTTTAGATGGCTTACAACATAAGCCCTACATACACAGGCTGTTCAAACAGAAATAAAAAATCTAAAAAACTTGAATGTATTCAAGAAGTCAGTCGATTGTTTTTCCTGAATTATGTACCTCTAACAACTTCTCATGCTTGTTTGTGCTCAACCATTAGCTTTCAAAATGGGTTCAATATTATTTTATAGATATTTTTAAAAGTACCATAGAAACAGAAAAAGTTTAAATGCTGATTACGTTTTTTAAAATACCCAAATTTTATGGCTGATTTGTCATTTTTTCCATAAAAAGTTTTGAAAAATCTCCTCTGTTAAAACATTTCAAATAATTTCTACCTTTAAAAAGGCGCAAAAATAGTACAAAAGCTCCCACATACTCTCTCTCTACACATTACGCAATAATTGTGTCTATCTCTACCTCTAATTCATATGTGTGCATATGTAAAATTATTTTATCCTAAACCATTTATGAGCAGGTTGCAAATATGACGGCCCATTTCTTGTAAAAATTCAGCATGCGTTCCTTACAACACAACATTGCAAATTCCAAAAAACTGACATAGCTGCCACAGTTTATGACGCATAACTGCAACACACAGATCTCATTTGATTTCCGAGGATCTCCACTAATGGCTCTCACAGCGAAGAATTCTGTCTGTGATCACTCAACGCATTCAGTCTTCGGTTCTCTTCATTTTCCTCCATCAGGAAGGGTTTCTTAGTCTTTCCGATGCCTTCCTCAACTTGATACTTTTGAAAAATACAAGCACTTTTCTTTGTGTGGAATATTTTTCAACTTGAGTTTGACAGTCTTCGCGATTATATTCAGCCCGTGCATGCACTTTTGGCTAGAATCTCAAAAGGTGATGCTGCATTCCTGCTGGATTGTCCCATTGGCTCCACGCTTGCTCTTGGGGGTGTGAGCGAGCTGGCTTGTTCAGACTACAGAGGCTGATTCAGGGCACGTCCTCCCAACCCTGCATACAGTGGCATCAAGTTGGCTGTTAAATCAGCCAAAGCGGGAATGTTTACACCACCGCGACTGCAACCTCACAACAAATCGAGCTCTTTGGTTTGTCTGTTTAGACAGCAAGTTATCAGTTCATCAAGTGCATACCTTGTCGCGTTATTGGCGACCTTCACATTAATGCTCAGAAAAGGTGGCATCTGCCAGGCTCCTCCCCCCAAAGTTACTACTTTCCTGCTTTTGATGAATACGGATCAGGTGGGGAGAAACACGGAGATTGAGAACGGGCTGTTTCACGTTGGAATTCTCCCCATCAGTTTTAGCAGCCATCGACGTTCCAGCCTGAATCGTTTATTATTGTAACAGTTGCCAAATGATGATTCTCTAATTCCACCTTCCTTCTAGATTTATTAGTTTGCATTCTGCAAGGGAAATCGCTTTTTCATTCATTTCATTTATGCATGTATCCTCTTATACCTGGATGGATTCAAAGATTTCTATTTTATACAGAGTGGTTCATTGTGTATTTTTTTTTCTTCCTACCAGAGCCTTGAGAAATGAGTCTTCGTTTCTCTAAGAACACTGGTTTTTCTATGGAAAAAATGGTATTACATAGATATTTAGAAGCTCAGATTGGGTACAAAAGGGGTTCATTTCTGCTGGGGTGTTGTTTTATATCTGTCAAAAGACGGAGGTAAGAAATATGCGCACACACACACACACATTTTTTTTCATCTATACATATTAAAACCACAACTTTGCACTGGCACTTCTAATTCAAATCCAATTAGCTTTCCTCATTTCCATTTTTCTAACTCTTCCTCAAACACTGAGAAACCTGGTTCGCATGATTCTCAATAGGACTTATGTCCTCAGCCCCCATGTATGCCCCCAGTCTTCCAAAATTACCAGCTACCAGTTTGCTTGGCCACTCTTTGTGTGGTCCCTGACTATCCCAAACACATCCAACAAGCATATGGGTAAAGAATGGCCATCAAAATGGAATCTTAAAATTCATGCCATCCCTCACAAAATTAACTTCAACTATGAAGACACCGTGCTGTGTCCACGGGGTATGAAACCATTCACCCTTCATAGCCTCAGGAGTCTGTCTGCTAGTGAATAAAGAGAAAATCCATGGCTAGAAGTAAAACGAATCTCTGCTTATTAAATCTGCACATATGCCACATAACCCTCCAAAGAAAAGGGAGCTGGGCTTCTGAGAACCAGTGTTGGTTAAGTATGAAGGTCAAGGCCAAGGTTTGCCTTGGGACTTACACAATGCAGCATGTATGTAGAAAGAGAGAGATGGAGAGACACAAAGGGCTAGAAACCAGAACCCAAGATAATTTACCCCAAAACTTGCAGGGGCAAAGATGGAAGACCCCTCAGATACTTGGTCTCAGCCAAAAAGCAAAGAAGGAAAGAGACAGATAGGCCTTGCTGGTCCATGAGGAGGGAAATGAGTCAAAAAAGACTAGCACCGATGATTTTAATGGCACTCCTTTCTGCAGCAGGGGGCCCATTAGGTTCTCAACCCCAAGAATGAGAGGCTCTTGCCATCAGAAAAGCCATTGCTCTTCCCTTGGGCAAGGGTAAGTAAAATAACAGAGAAACCAGAAGGTTCCATATAGAACTACGTGAGAGGTACAGAATTTAAAACACTCCCTTCTCTGTTGTCGCTGTATTACATAAAATATTATGCAGTTGTCCCCCTTTACCCACAGGGGATATATTCTAAGACCCCCCGGTGAATGCTTGAAACCACAGATATACCAAACCCTATAAATGCTGTGTGTATTTCCTTATACACACACACCCATGATAAAGTGTAATGTATAAATTAGGCACAGTAAGAGTTGAACAACAACTAATAATACAATAGAGTATTTCTAAGAGGTACCATAATAAAAGTAATATGAATGTGGTCTCTCTCTCTCCAAATATGTTACTGTCTTGTCCCCACCCTTCTTGTGATAGTGTGAGATGATAAAATGCCTATGGGACTGGATGAAGGGAGGTGAGTGACCGAGGCACGTGATATAATGTTAGGCTCCCACTGACCTTCAGACAATGTGTCAGAAGGAGGACCATCTGCTTCCAGACTATGGTTGTTTGTGGGTAATTGAGACCATGGAAAAGCACAACTACAAGTAAGAGGGAACTATGGGGAGTACTAAACGAATATGTGGAGTATGACTTAGGAATTTTCTGGATTATTTTTTCAATGGGGCATATACATGAATCAGGAATTATTTTTTCAATTGAACATACCCTTGATATTCACAATGGCTACAACTGTAAAAAATGCCACATTTGTGAACGTGGCTCTCGCTCGTGATTTTCCCCATAGTCTGTGTATGTAGCAAAGGCACAAAACAGCCCCAAGGAGGACGATGTGGTTGACTAGGCTCACTCACAGAAACACGATATTGTCTCGGGGGTGGAAACGTCTTAGAAACACTGCAAAGCACCCACACATCAAACATCTTCAGAAAACAGACAAACCTTTGACTATTAAACTACAAAATGTAAGTGGTCTGTTTAACTTCAGAAAAAAGTATGTTTGCAATATTTTATTATTATAATTGATTCGTATATGGAACAACACTGTCCGTTTTTTAATGAAATCTATTTTAAGTATAAAGAAATTCAACTTAAGTGCATGGGAAAGCATACTGTCAGCCACTCTTAATTTGGTAGAAGATAGTCTATGAAACAACTTATCATGTTGTTAGATCAAATTAGATTATTTTAAATTAGATTTATATCTTCACATGTTATTTATTAATGACATTTTCCTTGATCACATTACTTGCTCACCAATGTTTTTATTTAATTTAGTATTAGTTTTCTTAAAAGTTCACATCTTTGCATTTTTGCTCAGAAAGTTGATAGCAACAAATAGCAAATTCCATAATTATTTTTATCAGAGGAATTTCTTAATCCAAACCTTGATACATGAAGTACCTTATTTCCATTGTGGAAAAGAACACAGGCTACACATTTATGATTATCTTAGAGATGTTTTAGTCTCAGATACCTCTATGTCATCATTCCTAATATAAATAACCACTTAGCCAACTTGTATCATAAAACATTATGATCAAAATCAAATATTATGCAAACAGAGAACAATGTTATCAAACTTGCACATCATCTATATTCTTTTAAGATTTTACTAAGTAGTTTTTTTTAATTCCTCATATATGTGACATCTCAGGAATCTAAAGAATCAAAATGGTGGTGTATGCTCTGCTCCCACTGATAATACGGGGCTGTGAGTCAAGAAGGATTCATTTGCTCTTTGCTCCTGGGATTTAGAGAGTCATCTCTTAACCCTTGGACTATTTGGAGCAATAGGAACATCCTTGTTACTCATGATGGACTCCTTAAACCACACCTGAGTTTACGGTAACTATGACTGTGATTATGTTGATCATAAGTCATGGTGGTGGCTGTGGGAAGGTCAACTGTGTACTTAGAGGCTTGGGGTTTAGAGCCGGATGGTATCAGCCTGACCTCCCAACCTTTGAGAGGGGAAGGAGCTGAAGATTGAGCTCAACCTTGTAGCAAGTGGCTGAATTAATCACGCCGACATTATGAAAACCCAGTGAAAACTCTGGACGGCAAAGCTCAGGCGAGCTTCTTGGCTGGTGATACACGTGTTCCTAGAAAGTGACACGTGTGAGGACACGGAAGCCTCATGTTCGACAACTTCCCAGACGATGTTCTATGTGTCACTTCATTTGGCTGCTCCTGATCTGATTACTTTATAATACACTGTATTCATAAGAATATTGCTTCCTCATGTTCTGTGCATTACACTAGAGAATTATTCAAACTAGGATAACTCCCCAATCGTTTGTTAGGTGGTCAAAGCGTGAGCAGCCTAGGGACATTGAGTTTGGGACTGGCATCGGAAATTGGAAAACCATGCACTTGTGATGAGCCCCGGGAATTGTATGGAAGTGTTGAATCACTAAATTGTACACCCGAAACTAACATTACACTGTATGTTACCTAACTGAAAGTTAAACAAAAACTTTAAAAAATTAAAAATATAGCTAAGATACATTTATCTAGAGACATCGTTTACTATTAAAATGAACCCAGTTTTGACTTAGAAATCCATCTTGATTTCTATAGTTACAATTCTACCGATTGACTTAATAAATTTAAATTTGTACACATGAAATAACAGAAAAAAAAAAGAAAAAAAATATTTTTTCTTCTGGCTAATTCCAAAAACTCAAATAAGAAAGATGGCTGTCTTTATTCGTCATCACATATGTAGGCAATGTGTTTCCTTCTTTTATTATTATTACTTTTACTGTTTTTTAATAAGTCATTCCTGCTAACGTTGGTCAATCAATCATGCAACTGTCTTCCGTGTGCTGTTCTTTGTCAGTAATGGTATGTTTGTGTGTAAACATGTTCAGTAACACCCTCGTGCCTGGGAAAACCAGGTGGAAAAATTAGCTCAACATTACACCCTTCTCTTTGAAAAGTCAACCTATTCCTAATATTAACTAAAATAAAATCACACATCTGAAGCTAAGTTCATTACTCAACAGCAGGTTTAATACAGGTTTAATACAGGCTGACGTAAATTAATTGATAAATAAATAAAACTATATCTGAACAATGAAATTTGAACTTCAGATAAAAAATGGTAAAGCACATACTTTGTAAGCAAGTTTTATTTGAGAAAAGTATAAGGAAAAGAAAATACATTTAGGGTGCTGGGTTCTATTTATTGGAAAACATCCATGTATAAGTGGACCCGTGTGGTTCAAACCCACATTGTTCAAGGGTCATCTGTGTAACAGGTGCAGCCTTTGAACCACATGGTTCCATTGCCTGGGGCATTTCTTCTCCCTTTGATTTATCTGCCTATATTTTGCCAATCTGTTACTTTTTCCCATATATGTTATAATATCAGTTAAGTTATATATATATATATATATATATATATTAATTTTTCTATCAAATCCTAGAAAAATAATACTTTTGACCTCCTTTAACACCTACCTGGAGTGCGGCATATTTGCCAAAAGTTATAGGTATTATTAGTTTACATTATTATTATTTTTATAGATTGTTTAAATATATTTTATTATAATTATTATTGTGCTTTGCTGTCTGCATACGGATTTTAAATTGTGTTGTTGCTGTTGCTATTTTTAACGTCAGAGACTTTCTTTTTTATTCCTAAGAACAAATAGGGTCCTTGATATATAGAGCAGCCACTTAAAGCAATCACATACTAAGCTGAACTGTGACAAGGGCTGTGTGGGGAGGGGAGTAAGCGAGTGTTCACGGTGGAGACAGTGTTTGAGATGAAGACTGCAGGACCGGAGCGGGCGGTGGGAGATGAGAGTCCCCAAAAATAAATAATACCAAGACAGACAAACATTAGATGGAGTGTGAAAAATTACACATTAGACTGGCATTTTATTGCACTAACTTTAAATGGCCCCATAAAAAATGTGTTTCTATTTGCTGCTATGCAGAGGCAAGATCTCTGGAGTCCTCTAAGAGGAGTGTGATTAAGTCAAAGCTGCAGGCGTGGCAAAGGGCAGGCCCGCCATCCATCCTGCGTTTCTCACCTGCTGAGCAGCCGCAGGATAGAGATGCATAGACACGGGGCGCAGATGAGCCGGTGACATGGTCCAGGCCAGTGCAACAAAAGGACTGATCTGTGGGGTGCGGGATACTCCTAGAAAAGCTAGTATTTTTCTGTGCAATTCTGGACGATTCTGAAACGTGCACATCTTTGTTCGTCACTTGTAACACAAGGGCAGCAATAGCACTGAGTGCAGAGTGCTGTGTGGGACTGTTAGCCCGGCCCCCCAGGGCTCAGGGACAGTTACTGAGGATGATGTTGGTGAAGGGGATGACGCTGATGTTGTTTACGGCTACGGAGTTGGGAATGTGGATGCATTCATGCCCTACAGAGAGGAAGAGGCACAAACTGAGGGCTTCTATTTAAAATCTGCCAGACTATGGGCTCTGGGAAACAAACTGAGGGCTTCAGAGGAGAGGGGGGTGGGGGAATGGGATAGGCCAGTGATGGGTATTAAGGAGGGCACGTATTGCATGGAGCATTGGGTGTTATCCGCAACTAATGAATCATGGACCACTACATCAAAAACTAAGGATGTACTGTACGGCGACTTACATAACATAATAAAAAAATTATTATTAAAAAAAAGAGAGAGGAAGAGGCAGGATAACATGCCAGGATGAAAGAAAGGAAGACAGAGCTGGATTGCACTGCTTATGGCAAAGGCAAGGAGGGAGCTGCGCAGGCCAGTTTGGAAGCCCTGTTTGTGCAAGTTGCAGGTGGAAGAAAGAGCGTGGAAGGGTTCTTTTCCTCTGGCTACGGTTCACGTCTGGTGGCACATGAGTGAGTTTCCATCTGCAGCAAAGGGTCCAGATTTTCTGCAATGCTGGTGGGTCAGAGCACTGCAAGTCTCAGGTCTAAATGCTCCAGAATGCAGAGTGCCGTTTTTCTGGATCGCCTGATCTTAGGACGTCTCTTCTCAGGACCTGAGAACTGTGACCGACTCTCTCCTTCACCCCCACCTCCCATTACTCCCACTGGGTCCCTTGTTCCTGGGCCTCAGCCTGTCACCTGCAAAGGCTGGGCTACCTTCTCATCTGGTAGCAGCCCTGCGGCTCCCAGGGAACAGAGCTGTCTCTCGGCTCACCTGTTCTGTGATGGGCTTGCGCTAAGACTTTAACACTAGCCAAGCTATTACAGACGTACAGGAGTTTTGTAGGAAAATGTCGACATCGAACGTTTTGTTGTTGGTGGTGGTTTGATAGTGTTTGATGATTCTGGCTCACAAAGAAAGACTAGGGAGCTGGTGTCTTCTTACCTGAGAAACTTCCCAGCCTGGGTGCGGTCATGTCACCACCATCGTAAATCTCCAGAGAGTCCCAGTTCTGCTCGGTGGCAAAACTGATCACTTGAATCTAGCAAACAACAGTGTTCAGTTAATATGGGTTTTTGCTTTAAAGAAATTAGCCTGATCATATGGGGTTTCCCATGTAACTTAATATAGACACAAAAGAAGCGTGAAATCAAGGAGAATAAACCATGAAAAGACATTTGAAAATTTCTACAAATGGTACTTTTGACAGCTTTTATCCTAAAAATCTATTATTGCTATTCCAAATAGAGAAATGTGATTAGAAACACCTTGCAACAGCAGTAAGAAAAGGGAAACAGGTTAAGGTTTAAGTGTTTAAAATAACCAATGTAAAATAAATAAATAAACAAAACACCAATGCAAAAATAAAATAAAATAAACCAATGCAAAATAAATAAATTAAATTAAATTACCAATGCAGAAATAAAATAAAATAAAATAACCAATGCAAGACAGAAAACAAACACAGGAAGTAAGCACAGACCTGGCCAAGCCCTGTGCATGGCTTGAGGGGCTTACCTGAATTCCTGATCCCTCTGTAACTATGATTTTCCAGATACAGTTTAAGTTGTTACCATACGGTTCTGGGTAGCCAGGGGATAAAATTGTACCTCTGCGCTGAGTGAAATTGCCGCTGCAGGGAACTAAAGGACAAAATCAGATCTCATAAAAATAAAGTACAGCGAAGGACAGCGCTAATTTGGTGCTTAGCAGTTCTTTGCTGTGTGATCAGATATTAAGAGACATTTTACATAGAGTATGGTCCTTTAAATGGCACTCATAGCCGGGTCAAGTTCAGTCTGTTCTCTTACAAACTCATAGGATCATTGATTATTATCTACCGTAGTACCAAGTTATAGATCTGTTGTCTAAAAGTAAATCTCTTTGAGCTCTCTAATGAGGGACTGTACCCAACAGTGGCATCTTTGAAGTGAATTCTGTTTAGAATAATTTTATCCGTACGTTTAAGGAGCTTTGCAAAGTATTGTCTCCTATATGCAGACATGCAACTCCAAAGGGTATTAATGGGACTTTTGAGCAAATCCAGAGAGAAGAAGAGATGCTGAAAATGTGCAAATGAATTCAAGAGCTAATCATGATTGCACTAGACATTCTTACACACAATGAAGCAAATACACTCTAACTAACAATGTCATTGTTATTCGGGCTGCATTAACCTACTACTTTTTAAACTTTCATCAGCACACATTTATTAAAAAATACATTACACAGCATAGCAAATTAATATTATAATGATTCTTCTCCAAAATGAAATTATGTTATATACCCATGGCTGTAGAGTTAATGTCATACTTAATAAGTATTGAGAAAGAAAACATGTTTCATTCTTGTTAATCTAATGAGTTGTTTCATGCAACACAGTAATCTTTAGGGTTTAGCTGCTATGCAATTACATCAGATAAAATGCATTGCTCTTTAGATAGGTCTCGAGTATGGCCAGGTGGTGGAGACTGGACACAAGCATTGGAAAGCAGCTCTTCAACCAGCAGTGAGCCTGGGATTGACAGCCTCGCACGAGGTATCGCACCTTCTGGACACACGCTTACCTATGCAGCTCGGGATCGTGTCATTCCACTGAGCTAAAGCATTAGGCACGGACTGACAGCGGATAGCAGTGGAACCCTGCAGGAGGTATCCTGGGTTACACTCGAATCGGACAATCGAACCCGCTGAAAACTCCGAGCCGATTCTCCTTCCGTATCTGGGCTCGGGGATAGAGCTGCACTGGGTATCGCTGGTTCGAGGAACAGCTAGAAGCAAACCACACAACACAGCCATCTGTATCTTTATCGGGAAGCCAAAATATTTCCTTGGAAATAGAGTTAAGATGAGTCCAGAGAGAGTTTATGTTAATATAGGAATTACTAACGCCTTCCGCAATGTCTAGAAGGAATGATTTGCGAAGCACTTTCCCATCTGCATTTCATCCTCTTACCAACCCCGAGGACTGCCTTATATTCTCATTTCAGATGAGGAAAATGTGGCATAAGGAGCATTAGTGCCTTATGAGAACTGAGTGATATTCAGGCAATTAAAATTAATTAAGCACCCAAACCACTGTGCTCATGATAAAGAGGTGACTAAGAACTTGTACTTATCCTCAAAGACCTTAGAGTCTAGTGAGGATAATATGGTTATTGTGATGAAATAACAGAATCAAAAATAGAACTCCCATATGATCCAGCAATCTCACTTCTGGGTACATATCCCCCAAAAAATCGAAATCAGCATTTCAAAGAGATCTCTCTCCCCACCATATTCACTGCAGCATTAGTCCCAGTAGCCAAGCCATGGAAACAATCTCGGTGTCCATCGATGAATGAATGGGTAGAGAAAATGTGTTATATCCATGCAATGACATATTATTTAGCCTTAAAAAAGAAAGGATTTCTGCCATTTGCAACAACATGGATGTTCCTTCTACCTGCTGATAAAAGTCAAGATGCCCCACACCATAGGGCTCCCTTGCCAGTACCCAATCCAAAGCAAAATCACACTGCCTTTAATCCTGTTCCAAATCACCTCACACAAAACTCAATCCTATAACCAGCCCCTCCTGGAGCTTTCTTTCTGAGACATCCCCAGGGTCTCCATGGTGTGTGGTCTTCACTGAGGCGGCTGATAAAAACCCAAGCTTGTCTGATGACAGGTATGTCCTGATGGTCTTTGGGTGGTAGGCATGGGCAGGTGCACCTCGCTCCAGGGTAGGGTGAGGTATCTATTTAGCTTGTTTATTGGAATTCTCCCTCTGTAAGAGATTCTTCTGTGTATTAAAAGGGGCAGGGATCAAGTTTCAAAAATACTTCAATCGGCAATGACGTCCATTGCGTCAAACCAACTCTTTGAGAGATAGATCCCCTGGCATGCACTTGAAAATGCGCTATTCTGTTTTTGTTCTGTGCAGTTAAAAGTCAGTTTGTCTCTATCAACGCCAGGATCCTCTCTCTCTTTTAGACTGTGCGTGTCCCCGTTCAATGGTGCAGCCTTCTGAGAGAATGTGCTTATAACTCATTTTCTTTAAAACACTCCTCTGTCTTCACATGGCTTTTCCTAACAGGCTGGCATCATGTTTGGGATTGAACCTGAATAATGACAGACAGCATTTGGGTGACTGCTGCTAGGTGAGCAATTCTATGAGCGTGGAAGGCAGACGATGACTCTGGCAAAACTATGCTTGAATTCAGGGTGGAAGTATTTTCTATCAGAAAGCGAAGTTAATAAAATTATATATTAATAACTATAGGTGAAACAATGATACATCAGAATGGCTTTTTATAACTAAAAACAGAATGCAGTATAATATAATGACAAATTGATTAGAACTCCTATTTGTTGCATTTCTATAACTGAGTATTTTGTTACAGTTGAACAAGTAGCATGAGAGCGAAAAGGAAATGAATAAAAAATATCCCAGGAGGGCTTCAATTCTCAAGAATTTTTTTTACCCAAATGGAGAAACATGTCCAATGGCCATTTTTCTACTTGTCCTGAATGACAGGGAAAGCTCCCCACTCTTCATGGCAAAGGCTCCACTCTTATTGAAGTGGTCTCATTTGTGTTTGTCCAGGGTATCACGGCCATTCCAGGGTCCCATGGATGGGGACGAACACACCTTCAAGGTCATTCGTACACATGCCACTTTCGAGCCTTCCTTCAAGAACTTCTCTGTTGTCATTTTTTAAGGAAAATAACAATAAAAGAAAATCACCTACATTTGCGTGAAATTATAAAGGACAGTTTTTAGAGGAAGAAGTTTCCAAAAGGAGAAGAGCAGCTGTGAGCTGCTCACACAAAGTGGGACAGAAGCAAGTGGAGACTGAGACATCAGCCGTCCACGTAAGGTCTGCAGAAAATCCAAGTGTGCAGCAACTTCTGCTCTCAGCACACCCTCTGGTTCCTGCCCTTCCCCCGGATGTTTTGGGCCGCACCGCAGAGAAATTCCATCCTCTGTGGTAATTATCCTCTGTCTTTTAGTAAACGTTTCCTGCTGCTGTGAAACAAGATTGAAATCACCGAAGTGGAAAGCAAACAGAGGATGAGGTTAGCCTGGAGGAAGAGGCAGTGGGCAGAACGAGTGATGTCCCCTGGGACTAGTGCATTGTGCTGGGAGGGGCTGGTGCCAGTCTCAGGAGCTTTCCGAGCATGCATGGAAAGGAGAGACATGGTAGATCCATTCACGGATCTTCACGGCTTCTCTTTCAGTGCAGGTGTAACAACAAAACAACAACAACAGCCATAATAATAACAAATCCGAATGCTCATAGCAATCTCTTACAAAGTCTAAGTGAGGCGGTCTTTCCTGTTTCATGTAGTGACAACGGATATTTCTATTTCTCAAAACCATTCTGTTTTGGTAGTTGAAGAATCAGATTTGACAAGCCATTACGAGTCAGTGAATTCAAACATAACAACTGAATGATGAACAAAACTTTATGCTTATTTGTCTTCGCAAAAACTATGCATTTTATAAGCTTTTTATACAATATGTGAATTTCTTAGAAGTGGAAAACCTTATAATTGATGCCATCTAAAAGGTGATGAGGCCCGGGGAAAATCAATAAAGACATGCATTTACATGTCTAGGAAGGACCTCAAGCAAAGGAGATTTTAGTGAAAATTCTTCCTACCCAAACTTAGAAAATGCACTTCCGTGTTTCTAGATTGTTTATCTGCTTATTGTAATGCTAAGGAGAGTGAGTCTCCCCAGAGGAAGATCCTGGACCAGGAAGCCCTGAGCTCCTGAATCTGGGAGACCAGGCCACTGGGAGGCGAGGAGGCAGGAGGCCATTTGAAGTGAGGCTAGGGGATGAGGATCTAGGTTACACCTGTCCACAGGAAAAATATGACTTGGAGAGACCGGGTTTTGGGGCCAGCTGACATTTTTAAGTTGGCCTCTGTGCAGAAGTTTGATCTAAAAACATGGAAACATGGCCTCCTTTCCCCCTTGAAATATTCAGTAAATCCTGTCTGGTTTACTAATTTTGGCATGAATGACTTGTTTTGAGAGAACATAGTGTTGAATTCTACATGGAAAGACACAAGAAAAATGAATGATATGTGGAAACGGCCAGGCATAAATATAAGACAATTCAAAATAGTACTGTATGGATGAGACACTGTCAACCACCAGGTTTAATAGAGACACATTCAGTTCTGTGCACAGGCAGAGCAGAGGGGGAGGCGCAGTGCAGGTGGGTTTGAACTACATGGCCATACATCAGCATGTGCCTCGGAACAAGCAGGACGGGAGAGGACTGTCTGCTCTGCTTTAGTCAGTCTCTGTGGCCGCACAGGCTGGTTCTTGTGTCGCTTCCAGTATTTCTCAGGTTGATTCCAGTATTATAAGGTGTGCATTTTGGGCCATGAAAAGTCCATAAAGGCAATGTGACCACTTCATAGAATAGCTAAAAGGGATCTTCGAATCCTGGAAGAATCAGACTGTGCTTAATTTGTTAAGAAACAGTAGGTAAGTCACCTACATGGAGGGTTTCTTAGGATGACATGAATTTTGCTTTTCTCATTGATCTAAGAATACATTGACTTTAGGTGTAATATGTGTGTGTGTGTGTGTGTGTGTGTGGAATGGCAAAGATTATCCAAATGTGCAGAACCACATTTACTGATTGGGGGTCCTGCCAGTGTCTGGGTCTGGGAGCTTAAGGAGCAGAAGGATGGCTCAGGCATCCCTAGCAGCTGGGCGAAGGAAGTGGGGAAACCTTCTCCGGGATGCCTAAAAGGAAATCCAGAACAACTATTTGAATGTATTCATGTTTAAAAACATTGCGTGTTCCTCCTGTGTCTTCATGGAAGTTTGTTTATGCAGGACAAATATTCCAGTGGTCCCATCTGGAACCAAAATCCTGGGAAAGTTAGAGAAAGGCTCACTCTTCAGGACCATCTCTAGATGTTCGTGGTAGGTTTTCACAGCATTTTTGCTTCTAAATCCTATTTGCCGGCCACACCGCTGAGGTGTGTGTCTGTCGAATTGAAGGCAGATGGATGCAAGGTTGTCCGAGGAGGACCGACACCTGAGCCACATGATCTCCTCTCAGTCTCCGTCCACTGCACACTCTCCTTATGCGACTGGTGACCTGCGAAGTCGGTGGCTTCAACCCTGAGTGGATAATATCCTTGAGCCTTTAGTTCAATAGCATCAAGGAGCCGAACAAAGCTCTTCACAGGTGCTGAGTATCATTGATAAACCAATGTGGAAGAGCTAGTTGAAGCTTTGTATTAGGAAGGGTTCCCCCCCACCAGCCTTCTTTGGGGTGCTTGTGGGTCTTAACTCACTCTCTTTCAAATATGCCCTTCTACCTCTAAATAAAAAGCAGCCAAGGCCATGAGTTAATTAGGACACTTTGTGTAAAAAACAAACAAACAAACAAACAAACAAAAAAACAGAAAGCCTCTCTACGTCCATTTCTCCACAAGATCAGAAAGACAGAAACATCCTCATTATTAATGTCTCCTTATTAACCAGACCAGTGTGGAGGGCAAGAGACAGTGATCCTGGCTTCCCACACCCTGATTCTGCTGCCTTGTTAGGCATAGATGTTTCTAACAGCTCTGTGTAACACAACTGTCTGCTAACAGGGTTAGACAGCCTATAATCATGGGTGTCAGAAAGTCCCTGTGCAATGCTAAGCTTTAATAACTTATGAAAGAATGAAGCCATATGTGGTATACAAAATAACTTTTTAGGAAGTTTTTATACAATAGGTTGCAAATAATTTCTTGACTTCCATATAACTACCATCTTTCAGAAGGCAATGTTCAATTTAACTTTCTGTATGTATTGAACACTTCCCCAGGTGCTCTTGAGTGATTTATAAATTGCATTCATGATTCTCGTTCTTTACTACCAAAGGATTTAGCTTTGATAAAAAGACATAAATTTTTGCATAAACTCACTGTAAGAACAAAGCAAGAAAAGGAGGTATGCTTTATAAAATATTGAGGATGTTATTAGAGTCATTATATATCCTCAAAGACAAGGGAAATATATTCCTCCTATAAATGATTTTTTCTTTCTACTTTTCTGTCTTAATTCACTGTAATGGTAATATGTTACTTTAAGCCAAGAAACATAGCTTTTAAAATCATGACTTTTGATGATAACTTTCTAAATAGAATAGACATAGCCTTATGAGGGTCATTTTTTATGACCAAGATATTTTATTTGATGATCTGATTGATTTTCTAATCCTTATCAAGAATCAAAGAACACCCCTTATCAAGACAGACAATGTCAGTAACTTGAATTTCTCCAGGGTAAAAGAGGTACTTAATCCAAGTGGTCCAGTATCTTTATGTCACCCCAACTTATTTGGGTTTGTAAATTTGCTTCTGCATAAAAATATACAATTATTTAAAGAAAATTAGGAATGAGTAAGAGATAAGTTGCCTACGTAGGTCACTGTCCATTAAAAATAAAATCCATTAAATAAAATCCATTAAAAATTGTTTTAATTGTTTATATTTTAAGAAAAGATATAATTTAGAACAATGAAACTGATTTTAATTGAGTACCAACATCATTCAAGCAATTACTACTTAGACTGGATTAGAGATACTTTTCCTGCTGTTTGCCTGTCAGATTCCTTCCTGCTCCTTTCTCATTCTTTTTTAAGTCATCTTATTGCTGGACACCAAAGAGGTTTTGTAGCAAACTATTCTATAATTTATAAAATAATTATTTTATAATTTGTAGAGGTTATAAAAAATATTTTGAGGGCTTGGTGTTTGCAGTGTGAGAGTATTAGAAATGAGTTACGAATGAAATGACACATTGTTATTTTCCAAAATTTTTTTTTAATAAACATGATGATGCTGTTAAGCACTTTTTCTGGAGAATTCTCTATTAAAGGCCAGAAACCATTTCTAGTAAGTGATCCTCTTGCACTTCTGAAGAAAATATTTAAGAACCGTGAGTAATCTCTCTAGCCTTAAGGACAACGGAGACCTAGAAAAACTAAGTATTTCTTCTTATTTTGGAGCACACAGTTTATCTCTGCAGATGGTGAGCTCTGCCACATCTCAAGCTACACAGCGATTCCAAGTTCTATCCAAAGACCCACTTTGCGCTTCAGGAAGTGTATAAACAGTTTGCATGTGGTTTTTTCAAGTTCATGTAATGAAATTTGCAAAATAAAGGTAAACTAGAAATAGGGGGAAAATCCTCATTTTTGAAGAATCTTTCTGCAATCATAAACATTTTGAATACACTCCAATTTCAAAAATAAATATAAGTGTTTTGAAGTGTCAAAAGTTAATAGAACACAAACAAAATAAAATAGGTAGTTAGAGGGATGGGTACATGGATGGTATTTGGGGTTTTGTGTGATTTTTTTTAAGTTGCCTTTTCAAATAGTTTTTACAGGAACATCTGGAATGGTATAATGTGTTTTAAAGGTATTTCATTAAAGCAGTTACTAAAATCTAAACTATTATGAAACACTTTGCCTAATTACATAAAATATTGTAATGTATGTGAAATCCTTTTGCGAGATGTGAAGTGCTATACAAAGTGGATTGGATCGGTATGTGTTTTCCTATAATGCCCGGTAAATGAGCTGTTTTTGAGTCTTTTCAGTAGAAGTATCATATTTAAGTGTCAGAAAGAAAAATTGTGATATTCTTGTTAAACTGTTTTAGTATAAATACATGAATAACTTCAATGTCCTACATATTAAGAAAAAACACACACACAACTCAGGTATTGTTAGTGCTTTAACTGAACATAGCTGTGTGAGCAGCGCTGGGAGAGATCTTAGCGTGCAGAGTGACCTTTACCTTGGTAAACAAAGTGAAAGCCCCGGGCAGACGCTCCACTCTTGGCGCTGAATCGGAGGAGAATCTGATTTGATGTCGCCAAAGGCAATGTTTCACCTAAGGAAAAAATCAGAGACAATACATGGGATCCATAGAAAACACTGCAGCGTGGTGGACAATAGTTTGGAAAATAATTATTAACTTAAAATTTCACTTTCAATTGTTGGACTTTTATAAAATTTCCCTTTGGGTTTAGCACCCAGACACATCGTATCTATCAAAACTTTAAAACTATTCTTGTCTATTTGTTCGGTTAAAATGTTACTTTAATGATCATCTCATTTAGGCTTTCTTCTGAAGCAGACACTGATTATAGGTCTGTTAGCTGACAATATGGGAAATAGAAGAGCCAGATTCATCATTGACTCAGAATAAATGATATTTGATAATAATTTGCTGGGAATTTATTTAAAGTAAGAAAATTAAAATGAGAAAATTAAGGAAATCTGAATTCAACACTTATTTAAAAAATACTAAAGCATTCAGAAAATATAAAAAAATATGAAAATATATTTCCACCTTTTATTTATTATTTATTTATTTTTATTATGTTATGTTAGTCACCATACAGTACATCCCTGGTTTCTGATGTAAAGTTAGATGATTCATTAGTTGCGTATAACACCCAGTGCACCATGCAATACGTGCCCTCCTTACTACCCATCACCAGTCTATCCCTGTCCCCTATCCCCTCCCCTCTGAAGCCCTCAGTTTGTTTCTCAGAGTCCATAGTTTCTCATGCTTCATTCCCCCTTCTGATTACCCCCCTTTCTTTATATTTCCACCTTTTAAAGTACACCTACACCAGAGGAATGGTCTCTCTCAAGTGTTGCTAAGGGGCATATGAATGGCATTAGCATTTCGGAGGTGAATTCGTCCATATGTATCAATATTTTAAATCTGTATCTTCTGATGTGTTTCTAGACATTACATCATTGGACACTGGCAGAAAATAACAAGACATAGGTCTTAAGACCCTTGGTTAATAACAGGGAAAAACTGGAAATAATCACACCCTAACCTTGGTTGGCAAGAGTCCGTGACACAGCTACGTGCCTTGACTGTACTTTGGTAAAGGATGAAAACACGAAAGTGGTACCAACCTCGCAGTTTGTACAAGGTTCAAATCCATAAGGGGCTAAATAAATTAGGCTGCATTGATCAATTGAGTACTATTCAGCACTAAATCAAATTACTTTTGGTGTATATTCATATTTTTTGAGGGGAAGAGTCCACTTGAGCTTTTTTTATAAGAGTATGGCAAAAAGACTGAGCTGTGAAGTAACATCGCATGTTTTATGAAGCCCCACATGTTTCCATGCATACATACGTACCCACTCATGCATGCTTGTGTGTACACATGTGTACCCATATACATGTATGAGTGTGACGAGTCTCTACAGGGACGTATTTAAAGGCTTGCAATGATTTAGACCACAATATTGATACTGTTTATCTCCAGGAAGATCATGAGACATAGAAGAGAAAATAGAACACACAAGATAGTTTATTACCCCTTCTTTCTCTGATATTTGCCTTTGTTATTGAGATGGATATTATATTTTCTGCAACCTTAATAAGTAAAATGATAAAGGTCAGTGGTTTTATATGTGGGATAAAAATACGGTTGAAATTTTCCATCAAAAACAAGGTTTTATTAAACAAGTGAGCAAATTCAAAGACGATTGCATTTCTCTTTCATTAAGAAGAAAAAAAATGACAAGTTCAAATTTAATCATTCTGGCTGTCTAAATAAAATTCAAGACAAAACTCATTGAGTGTTTACCTGAATGTGACCCAGAGAGTGAGCTGAGAAGTCTGGCTTGTGGGTGTGTTCCATCAAATAATTCTGCCAAATCGTTCAGTGCCGTCTGGAAATAGGCAAACTGTCCAAACACCACTGCAAATTAAAGGGGGTGGGTTGGCACGGTGTGCTTTATCAAAAATAAAGACACAGAGATTGCGGTTGTGCTAACTATTGATTTCTCCAAAGATCATAATCCTAAGAATCCTGTAGAAAATCTTTAACTGGTTTTCTCTGGTTTCTAAGAGTTTTTAGTTGCTTAAATAATTTTATTTCGCCTCTTGATGACTTCATACTTAATAAAAGGAATACAAATACCATTCCTTATATCGTTTGCACATTACTTTTTTTCAGTACTACATTAGGATAATAGAAGAACAGCCACAAAGCTGCTCCATCTGTCTAAGAGAGTTAATGACATTTTATGGGTACAGGGATCAAGATACCTGTTGGTTGGTTTTAAAAACAAAGCCAAAAAAATAAAGCTAAAAACATGCCGATTTGACAAAGAATTTAAAATTCTCTGCATAGGATTCTTATAAGGCCAAATTCATAAGAACTTATTGCAATTTATACACAAGTCAGAAACATATTATAGAAATTGTATATTGTTACTCCACTGCACAACTTTGTTTATCTCACAGGCGATATCAGTAGCAAGAACACACGTCTTCCAAGTAGATCACAGCTATGCCTTTCACTACTCCAAACTTCATAAATTATTTTGTACTCAAATTGACAAAAGGGCCTTTACACTATTTAGAAACACTTGCGATTTAACACATAAGCCAGGACCAACTAATTCTTATTTATGCCTAAGGCTTAAGCTAGACATTCTAAATCATCCTTAACGAGAAATCGATGTGGGCGTATCAGTTATACAAGTCAGAATTCTAATGAGCGAATTAATGGGAGTGTTGGCAAAACGGACGGGATCGAACCGTAACTGCTCGTGTGTGTGTCTGTATTCTACATGTGCCATTTGCTCTATTAGTACGTGTATTACGTATATACATATATGTACACAACGCCTAACATGAAGTATACATGTAATAGAAGATATGCACACCTATATACATATATTTTAAGATTTTACATTTCCTTTATAGTTTCCTAATGAGAAATAATTAAAGGAAGCATGGGAGCAAGGAGGACTTTCCCTGTGCGTGAAGTGTTCTAAAACAAAGAATTAGAAAGAGGAAGAGAACTTTATGATTTCAACATGGTTCTGACTCCCACAATGCCTTCGTTCACAGCCCCCCGGCCCCCAAAATAAATCTTCATCATGTTGGAGGCAGGACGCTTGGGTCTTTTCAATCGTATAAAAGTGAATTATATGCACACAATTTCAAGACGCTTTGATTTAATTAATTAATTAATTAATTCATAATTTATTTATTTTAAGAAAGTTTTAGGAAGCATCACTTTATGATAGAATCTGAAGACCAGGATAGAAACATGGCCCCAGATCTGCCACCCACCATGTGCAGTGCTCCCCACAATGGGTAGAGATTCAGGGTTTTCATGTCAGCAGACATGAGTTTTCTTTGGTGAGCTGCCTGGGCTGAGTTCAGGCCCTTGATGGGTTCCTCCCCAAAGAGCCACCAGTGCTCACTGCTGTGGACGCCACAGCTAGACGTGACCATGATGGGAATGATAAAGGGTCGTAGAATGTGAGCCACGGGGCAGCTGTTTCTAGCTGTGGGGGTGTCCATGTCCACTGGGGGAGACAGCAGAGTCACTAGTCCTTAAGCGGGAGAATTGAAACCCTCTGTGTGTAGGAATGAAATGCAAGGTATTTCTTTCAGCCTGTGAACATTAGAGCATGATTCTGCAGGTGACTAATGTGGCCATTGGTCCAGTTTGGCAGGCACTCAGTGAGGAAGGGGAAGAAGAGGGAATTGGGGATCAAAGGCCACGGCAGCCTGAGACTTCAGGGCCTGGAAGGTCACATCTAAACATGTGGGGTTTCCTCGTGGGCAAATGAGTGAAAGATGTCTATCATGGTGTTCCCATGATCAGAGTTTTGTTTTAGAAAGGATACATTGGTGATGGTTTTGGATGAAAATAGGGAGAGGACTGGAGTGTCTGAAGACCAGCCTCAAATGTCCTTCCCATTTGGAGCTGTGTTCACCACACTTGTGCCCTTTCCTACCTTGCGAGGCTCACCCCATGCGCTGATATGGGATTTAAATGTAGGTATTTCATGGGCACAGACTATGTTTTATTCATCTTGGCCCTTAAGACAATTGTTGAATTAATTATTGAATTAATTAATTTCCCAGGAAAGAGTAAAGAAGAGAAGAAAGTACAAGAAAAGACAGTATAAATTTTCATTAAATATTCTGTATATCTTTTAATTTTAAATTAAAATTTTCTGCCTGGATAGAAGTGATAAATGTATATCATTACACATTTCAGATTGGGAAACGATGATCAATATTTAGGATAGAGGTGTGACAGTTTTTTTCTGCTGAAAAATCACAAACTGTGTTGTGACAATTTGATACATTTTGAAATGAACCAAAATCATAGAATATGGCTGCTCTATTCCATTGTGATAAATATACTCTGTCATGTGTCCATGAACAAGCATAAAAGGAATATTCATGGGAAAGTAACTGGAGAATGCTGTGGAGCACTTAGGTGGAAAAAATGAATTAACTGGGACCAAATAAGTGACATTAGTTTAGAGGAATTGGTTCAGCATAAAGAGTGAGAATTAGGAGCTATTCTAAGTTTTCTTGCCTGTTTATTATAACAAAGTAAATACTCAGAATCCCTCTCAATTTTTAAATGAGAGTAACAGGTGCCGTTCATTCTCAGAGTAGGTGAATCTGCCCTTTGCCTGTTGGGAAGCTGGTCTCTCTGCCCCGGTCTCCAGGAACACATCCGTCATTGCTGATGTTCAGATTACCATCTCTTCCTAACAGAGCAAGATCCTACAAGAAAGACCCACCCCCAAAACCCCATTACTCTTGAGAACTGGCCCCGGGTAGATGCTAAATGGTGTGGCTTCAGATACCAAGCGAGTTACGTCGCACAGTTCACGAAGGGGCCAAGATCTAAACTATCTAAGGCCGAAGTCAGAGCTGGGCAGACGTTTTCATTAGATTTTAGAGACCTGTGAATCACAAATAATAGAAATTCACAGAAACCATTTGTCTCCCACATGCCACTTTCTTACCTAGCAATTAACTTTCTTGTCACACAAATGTACTTTTTAAAATGTTTTCCCTCAAACAGATTCTAACCTGAGAATTTTTATAATTTTGCTTTATGTCTGTCTATGAGTAGGTGGCTGCTATTTTGAATGTAATGAACAAAAACACTTTGACTATGTAAGGTTTTAAATTTTACTATTGAAAAAAAAAGAAAAGGAATCTGGGCAATAAAGCTATAAATGTTTCTATCTGGTTTACTCCAGAAAATAACTCAAATCATAAGACATATCCGTAGTCAAGAATGAGATTGGAGGTGTGGGAATCCAGCTTTGGGTAAACCAAGGGCAGAACCCCCCCACCCCCGCCCAGGAAGGCCCTTCTAGAAATGAAACCATTTGGAAAGCTGGCTCAGATCGGACGCAAAGTTTAGGAGGGAAATTTGCAAGTTAGATGTTGAGGAGTCAGATGGGGGCTCGGCCTGCTTTTGCGTCTCTAATCTCTCAAAAAAGAATTCAGTGATCCAGTGATTTCCGTCATAATATGATCACAAAATTACGCACAAATTTTTATACAGTGTTCCCCTAGCTCACCTTACTTGGCGATCCTCCCTTGGGGAAAAACATGCTTTCTAACAAAAGTAGGAGCAAAGCCACACATTGTCTCTGATTATGCTGGATCACCATCTTAGAAGAACATTTAAACACTTTATATCACGTTGATGAAAGAATTGTAGGGGATAGTCTATACCTTTAGAAAACCTGCTGCTTTAATACAACTCATCTTCTTATATATTATTATATCAAGAGCTGAAATATTTGTTTATAAAATGACAGTAAGATCAATGATGAAACAAATATGACCCTGAATGATGAATACAACCCTGAAAAGCCAACTTACCAAACTCCTTGGGTACTGTGATGGAGTAGAGGCATATCTGACCGGCTGTGTAATTATGAGGGTAGTTGGGTGACAACACGACTCCTTCAGATCCCGTGTACTGGCCTCCGCAGGGAGCTGCAGGTGGAATTAAGCAAAGGTCATGGGCAGTGCCTTCCCGGCGAGGGAGGGTCCGCTGAGGTTGAAAGGCTCTGAGCAACTGAGCCGCTCCGCGATCGTTCAGAAATAGAACAAAGTAGCAATGTGAGAAACTACTTAACATTGCTATCCCAAGTGAAGGAAAAAGAAAAAGAGAGTTTCCAGGTTTGAATAAAGAGAACTCAGCTAGGAGGAAAACCTAAGATGATTTTATTTTTATTATTATTTTTTTAATAATTTTTGTTATGTTATGTTAGTCACCATACACTACATCCTTAGTTTTTGATGTAATGTTCCATGATTCATTACTTGCATATAACACCCAGTGCTCCATGCAATATGCGCCCTCCTTAATGCCCATCACAGGCCTATGATTTTAGGGCACCTCTCAGACAGGCTGAAATCATCATGACAACAGCTGTAACAAACTAACCAGTTCAACACAGACAAATTCTTGAATTACTGCATCTCACCAGAATTTTCTGGTTGGTACCGGTCATCCGATTAATTTAAGACCTACAAGGATAATTTCAGTTTTCTACTGATTTTTATGTTACTATGGTACTTAGGAAAAAAATAATGTTTGCTTTTAGTGTTTGGTTGTTGCTTTAACTTTTCATCTTATAGATTTGGTTAAAGAATAACAATAATTCTAATAACACATTAGAATTACTAATGTGCCGGCGTCTTTTCCAGTAAGTTTGGGTTAAAAAAGAATTCCTAACTAGGAAGTCAGGACAGATACAAGGATGGGGTGCTACATGAAGAGCTCAGGGTGTGTGTGTGTCTTTATTTTCCTTCTGATTATTTTATTCAATCGTGCATTGTTTTCGCTGAGAAAACACTGCAGCACAGAAGTTCAAAATACTCTCTGTAAGCATCTTAAAAACAGACATTCAATTGAATCCCAGTCTCATGATTTCCAGTGTTTTAATTAAACTGTCCATACTTCTGCCCCTCCTATTTCACTTAAGAAGAAGCCCCAGTCTGCGGAGCAAGCCAGGAACAGGGGCACTGAATGGTTTAGGTCCTGCACCTCGGGCACCTGCCGCCTGACCACTGCTCCTCATCCCAGATACACCGTCATGGACCTGAAGTCAGACTCATGTTCAGCGTTTGGGAAAGTCTGTATTTCTACAACTTATTCTTCTTGATAGAGTTTTCAAGCACTAAAAGAAGGCAGAAATCAAAGATAATATATTGAATCTTTTGAATGTTAATCAGCACACTGTGAAGTACTAATTGATAGGCATTCTCCAAAATTAGCCAAGCTCCTTGGAATATATTGACCCGAACTTCAAAGCACCTCATTCATGATTTGCGAGACTTTGAAGCCGTAACTTACAGTGGCGTGTGAAACTTACTTCTTATTCTAAACGTCAAAGGAAAATAGCTTAATCATCCAATACCTTTGATCTATTTGGGATCAGCTCCTAGAGATTTTATCTAACTATACTAAGTGTGGTCTTCATGTTGATGCCTTAATGCAGAATAATATTAACATTTCAGTGCATTTCCATTGACATTTTTATAATTCTAAATAGAAAAATTTTAACTTCTGGATATGAGTTAAACTCCTAAGCTGCAGGTTTTACATGGAATGTTGGGTGACTCATTCTACTAATTTAAATACATCACTTAATATTTTTTTCAACCTCATCCATATAAGCGTAATCAGATTATCCCATGACTGTTTTTTTTTTCTTAGAAGCTTGAAGTTCAAAATTTAAGTAGGTACCAATAAAGAATAGAAATTTATCATCTCTCAGCCATATAAAATTCAAGCAGATAATTGTGCAAACATCCTTTTTTTTATCATCTAAAAAACTCATCCAGTTCGAATTTTAAGCCACAAGTATAAATAAAAAATACAAGTAAATCATCACTGGGGTAACATTTGGATGCCCAAATTATCAGATAGACTTCTGTTTTATCAAGGACACCATCTGATGAATTTGTGAAAGAATAACTCTAAAGATTTATTTTGTTCAAGGATAGAATGAAAAAGTATTATTTTATGATAACAGAAAACCTTAAAAAAAAATGAAAGGAAACAAACCTGACATTTTAGGTCCACTGTTGCCTTGATAAATTGTGTTATGCCTACATGCTCTTCCTCAGACACTAAAGATAAGCACCCAAACTGTGTGTTTCAAACACAATCAAACATTTGTGAAATTGATAAAAATATGTAGAGAATTTTCATTTCATTCTGAATAATTATTCTGTCTGTATGAGTGTGTTGATGTAAGAAATAGATGGGCGTGGGCTTTTCCATGATAGAAATTATTTTATGTTAATGTGAGAAAAGAAAAATAGATACGTGGTGCTTACTCTTGGGTAATCAATGTCTTAAACAGATCATTTCCTAAATGAATACAGAGTTGCAACGCCATCATTGAAGATGGTCACAAGAAACATACTCATCCACCTGGTTAGCTGGAATATATGTCTCCTATGTAAAGGCAACAAAATACAATTGAGTTGAATTTAAACGGAAAACAACACAGCAAACGTCCAGCCCCATGAAAGGGGACATCGCGTGGTTCCGTTTCAGTTCTGACTTTATAGTAAATTTCAGTGAAGAAAAACTGGAGACAACAGATGAATCACCAAGAAAAAAAAATCATATCCTACATTTAAAACAAACTAGTCTGAAAGGCACTGACTGCATTCCCTAACATATGAGCTATCGAAATGTTAAAATGTAGCAGAAATCCCCTGATTTAGTGGGTCGTCTGAATGATCGACAGATACTGATTCATGCACTAAATGTGCTTTTCTCCGGGACAGGTCCAAAATAAACAGTGCGGGAGATAATTTCTGGTTTGATGATTTGGGATTTTGAGTTTTATTGAAATGTAAATAAATAGCATAAATAAAAATTTACGTGTTTTATGCACTTTAAGGACTGGTAAATAGAAACTGTGTTTATAGGTCTGGTAAATAGAAACTATGTTTACACATCTTCAAATACGGAAAAATAAATTGTCTCTAATTTTAAATTTGCTTATATATCTATTATCCAAATGTGACTTCATTTATTTATGTTTATTCTTCGGCTAAACTATTTAGCATCATTCCCCTCACAAGTTCAAACTGTATTTAAGTTTCAAATTTAATTCCTCCGTCATTATTACTAAATAAAGTCTAAAACTCATTTTCTTAGTTTTACTCTGGTCCCCATATATAACCTCTATAGAGATGTCTGAGAGGGATAGGGACACACCTGGGATGTACAGAGCATTCAATGGAACAGAAGAAAACATATTAGAATTTTTATCCAAAGTTATATCTTTTTAAATGTTTATGTTGGTGCATTATTTATGTGGTGTATCTCCTGGGGGTCTCAGTGTGTAAATACATTGGAGGTACTGGGATTATGTGCTCAATAGTTACATGCAGGGTCCTGGGTTTGAGTCCCACATCGGGCTCCTCGCTCAGCCAAGGAGTCAGCCCTTCCTCTTTGCTCACGCTCATGCTCTGTCTCTCTCTCCCTCTAATAAATAAATAAAATCTTGAAAAAATAGATCCATGGAAGACATGGATTCATAAACATATCTTTCTGATCATGATTTAAAATACAAAAATAAGTTACACTGCCTAGAGCTAAAAATCTACAAAATTCCCTTATAAATTTGCTTTTTATAGATGCATATTATTTTGTACATATATATGTACATGATGCACATATATTTCACTTACATTTAATATATATTCAATTTTTTATTTTACCTAATATATTTACTTTTTCCTAAAGTATTTATTTAAATATAACATATATTTAATATATATTATAATACATATTATATGTTTATATGTTTATGTATTACAATATAAATAAATAATATACCTTTTTATTATGATTATAAGTTTATTTCCATTTATATATATAGATCTGTATATGTGTGTATATATATACATATATAGAGTAATTTACATATATAACAAGTGATTTTCAAACTTTCAAATGTAAAAAAATAACAGCAAACATTGAAACAGAAGTTTTAGATTACTTTTTAAGAATTTGGGATGAATGATCTTTCTCAGTCCCTTCCAAATCTATGAGGTTCCTGGTCATTTTATTTTATCTATAGGGCGTTACTTATATTTTATAAAGGGTACTTGCATTTTAAATGTAATTAATATAAGATGGGATTTATATTAAGTTCCTACAGCATTTATTATATACATATATGTGGATTTTTTTTTAAGATTTTTTATTTATTTATTTGACAGATACAGCCAGCAAGAGAGGGAACACAAGCAGGGGGAGTGGGAGAGGAAGAAGCAGGCTCATAGGGGAGGAGCCTGATGTGGGGCTCGATCCCATAATGCCGGGATCACGCCCTGAGCCGAAGGCAGATGCTTAACGACTGTGCCACCCAGGTGCCCCCATATATGTGGATTTTTAAGTCTATCTTTTATAGCTACATTTCCATGTGATCATTAGGATAACCCCGTGGATGGTGTAAGGTGTCCCCTCTAGAGGGGACGTGGAGGTCCACAGACACCGGGCCGCTTTTTCACCTCGCCCATGGACTTAACAGTTGGTCTGGAACTGGACTCCATGTCTGTGGCTTTTCCTCTGGGAGGGAATAGTGTAGGCAGGCAAACCACCCCCGGCCCCAGGCAGAGGCAGTGGGGGAAGTGTAGATTTGCAGTGAGGAAAACCCACGGGACCTGACACATACTTTGAAGTCAATATCTTAGGATGGCCTTCTTTCTATGCTCCACAGAAGACAGTATAATGCTGCTGACTCAAACCTTACCAGTTAAGTTCAGACATTAATGAAAAACGTCATGGACACATGCATCATGCTTGGGGCCCGCAGCACATTTAATTCGCCGGAAGGTACTAGTAACATTGTGAGCTGTCTGGGGGGGAGAGGAAAGTTTTGGGTAACTTCAATATATCTAACTAAATTGGTCCTTAAGTTCATCCCAAAATAACTTGGAAATAGTTTTTGTGTGTGTGTGTGTGGTGTTTTGTTTTGTTTTGTTTTGTTTTTCTGCCAAGACTCATGGGGTTTTACCATCTTCTTCTTAATGTGTGTCATTCTCAGAGTACAGGACACAAGTCATCCGTTTACAGCTGGAGGAGTTTTGCCTGGAGACTCCAAGGAAACCAGGGACTAGAGTCACAAAAAGAGCGTAGCCAGTAACCCGGAAATCGGGGTCCACCTCCCTGTCACTGCACAGCCAGGGGCGTCTGCCACCAGGCTGCTCTCACTGCAGTGTAGCTCTGTCCGTGAAGGCTGGTCGCACCTTTTAATATGTGGCTTTATTCTTTTAATGCCCATAAAAAGAATTACAACGACTGATACTTTGAGGGAAAATGACACATAAATATATATATGGAGAGAGAGACAGAGAAGGAGAGACACAGAGAGACAAAAAGACAGAGGCAGCGACAGAGAGACAGAGACAGAAATTGACAGAGTGCACCTAAACACTGGCAGTTAGTACCTCTTATGTACTTTGTGCCTAGAATATGCAAATGGAACATTAAAATGCCAAATTATGTAACTGAGAGAAAAATGTAACCTCTTCTGGAAGCCCATGACAATGGCCCATACATTAGTTCCATTAAATGATGGAGGAATGTGAAGTTCTCGGTCCCCAGATATGACCCCGATCCAACCACTGGTTAGAGTAATAGAGCACTGAAGTGTGACAGTGTTTTAAAATGAGACTGGACATTCCAAAATAAAAGGATTATTGAAGGGAAATATAGAATCCACGCATACCGTTGCAGGAAGGCAAGGCTTGGCTCCAGGCAGGTTTTCCGTCCGTGCCGATCACACACGTGATGGACGAGGGGTCCACGATCTTGTAGCCAGAATCACACTGGTAAGTGACAGTTGAGCCAAGCTTGAAGTCTGTGCCAATTCTTGTCCCGTTCATTATATTTCCAGGGTCAAAACAAGCTTCCCGTGGCTTCTCTGTGGAAGAAATAAATGTCAGCTCCATGAGGGCAAGAATCCTAATCTTCTGTCCCTTTGGTTGCTTACTCATTTTATTTGCTGCCTAGAATGGTGCCTGGTGTACAAGAAAGGCTCAAAAAAGTATTCACAGATTGACCAATGACCAAGTTATTAATTAGTTATCAGTTAATATTAATAATGATACATCATAAAAATGATTATCACATTAACAATTATCAGTTAATAATGAAATAGCATAGAAAAATAGGAAAAAATCCTATTTAATGAAAATATATTTCTTTTTTTAACCACATTTTACTGAAGAATTGCTATTGAATTACTTTCCTTTAGGTTAAAAAATGCAGCATTATTTTTCTTTGCATCTTCCCCCTCTCCCCCCTCTGGATTATAGTACTGAACAAAGACTTTGACTCAGGAAAAGTTGAGGTCATTTTCAACCTTTGCACTTAAAGCCTGTTGACATGTAATCACAGTATGGTTAGGAAGTGATGAGAGGAGGTGGCCTCTCAGGAAGACTGGTTTGGATCATGCAAACTAAGTGCCTTTCTATCTTGGTAACAGCAGACTGGGAAGACAGGTCCTGGCCTCGCACCGAGCTTCCTGACTGAAGAGTGCACCGTCGCTGGAAAAGTCCTGATGGATGAAGGCCAAGGGCTTCATCTGCCCTGTAATAACCACTCAGTCATCCCAAGCTAACTGCAGGACGTGCCCAGATGAATTCAGGCTCTGTTCTGTACCAGGCACTGAGCCGGGGGCACTGTGGGCTTCAATTCTGCTCTTCATGACGCCTCTGTGAGGACGGTCACCAGCCTGCTTTAAATGTTGTGAATCTGGAGCTTGAGCTGGAGGGGTTAAAGAACTTTCAAAAGACAAACATGTCTTTTTTAGTTTTTTCTGAGACTTGTACCTATATGGTAAATTCTAGTTAACTTTTGGTGACCTTAATATTTTAATGTCTTCATATTCAATAGACCTTCCAAAATATCTCTAAATGTAAATATACAGATGTGTGTGTGTGTTTGTGTGTATATATATATATATACATATATACATATATATACATTTATATATAGTTATATTGTACATCATTTCATCATTTGAGTTGCTTTTTGCTCATGCATGTCAACAGTCTTCATGCCGCCATCAAAGCTCCTGGGAATGTCGGAAGGCTCAAGACCTGAAGTTCATAGATCCTCAAGTGATCACTGCAAAAGTTAGCTGAGATTTTCATCTTCATTTTTTAGCTGAAAGTTATAAAAATACAATCTGGCTTGTGTATGTGTGTGAGAGAGACAGAGAGAGAGAACGGGGTCATTAATGTCAACACATGCTCAAGGATGACTTGAGTGGATAAAATAAACATGTTTTTTCTCTCTCCTTTCGGCTTGACAATTTTCCCCCCTATGAGAGTTTACACATGTCCGTTCATTCATTGTAGAAAATCCAGTGCTGCCTATCACACATGTAGAACATCTCTGAAAATTCTGAGGGGTAGACTGATTGTTTTTGGCTGGGATTAATGTTGGTCCCTATCTACATTTTCTTCTTACTGATGCTTCGTCCTACCTCTACAGACTCGTGTTTGGAGGAAGAGCATCCTGAGCGGTCCTGCAGGAATGCCATGACAGATGAGTAATGACGTTTTGAAATCTTTACACTGTACATCCTCTTACAAATGGATGATATTTAGAAGAGGAAAAAAGCACAAAGTTTGGGAAGTTTTGCAGGAAAAAAAAGAGGCCTGTTTAACTGTATTTAGTCCACACTTTTTTATAAAGATCTATGTGTCACCATCACCCAAAAAGAGATCTCTTTGGCAATTGTTGACTTAATCTTAATTCTTAATTATAAGAATCTATTATGCTAGTTTACTTACTTACATACTTTGGCTAAAATGCAATATATACTAAAATATTAGATTATATTATACCATTATATATTATAATACATAATATATTATATATTAATACGTTATATATTATAATATGCATTATTTTATGATACTATTATGTTATATATATTATTACATCATCACATTAGTGTATACTATAATATTATATTGTAATATATGTATTTATGTAGATTGCATTCTAACCAAAGCATGTAAATATATGCATATATAAATAAATGTATATTATATGAATATATAATTTATGTTAACATATAACCTATAATACATATTATTATAGGTAAAATAATATAAAGCCTTTTTGCAGGCTTTTATTCTGCTGGTACTGGAGTCCGTCCCTGTGTATTTTGTTGGGACCAGTATTCTGATCTTTTCACTGAAAACTGATTTGGATATTTTGAAAGGTAGGTGACGTTGTGTTAATTCTTTGTAGCTGCATAAATCCCAAATAGAGCACAAAACATTTATTTTAAGCAAAGAAGGAATGAATAAATAAAACTGCAGGCCCTAGAAGGGTCGTTCCCTTGGATGTTGTTACCACCATCCGGCAGAGCGTACTGAACATCCAGTAGATAGGAGCTCTGGTCTAGTCACGGAAATTTTCTCCATACACAGCAGCCCCCCTATTCAGGAGATGTGTCCCCAGACCCCAGGAATGGCTGAAACTGCAGAAAGCTCCAGACCGTACATATACTATGTTTTGTTCTCTATATATGCCCCTGACAGTTTAACTTATAGGCACACTAAGAGATTAACAATAATAACTAATAATACAATAGGACAATTATAACAATATGCTGTAATAAAAGCTATGTGAGTGTGGCATCTCTCTCTCTCTCTCTCTCTCTCTCTAAATATCTTATTGCCCTGTCCTCACCCTTCTTCTTGTAACGATGTGCGAGGATAAAATGCCCACCATGTGGGAAGTAAGCAGAATGACCTGGACGGGGTGACAGCGTCAAGCGACTGGTGACCTTGAGGCTGTAGCTCAGGGGGAGGAGCACCTGCTGAGGACAGGTGCGGTGGACCCCGGTCACCCAGACCATGACCCAGGCAGCAAACCACAGGGAAGGGGTCTACCACACATGCCTGTTGCCTTCTCAGCATCTTCAATCATGTTTCTCTGTAAATCTCTTTTACTTTAGTTGATTGTTTGGTTAAATGCCACTTACACGATTACCCGCTCGGTGTCACTAATTTAGGTTTCTGATGGCAAATGTTTTCACTATTTCTCCAAATGAACTGCATCTAATCTTTCAGTTCCATGTATCCGGCTGTCAGCTCAGGATGTTTCGTGATGAATCACAGATACTGTTTCTGTTTACAGTTTGTCACATTTTCTAACTCAATGACTTCATAACATGCTCTGCTTCGCCGTAGTTCACGTCCGTTCTCCTTAAGGAGACACCTCTGAGTGTTCCCGCCCTGGAGGCAAGCGGGTGGAATCAGGCAGGTGTCAGACAGGGCGGCTCAGCGAGACTGCCCACGGCTCCCACTGCTCATTGTGCTGGAGCGCACATTCTGCGCCCTGCTTCTCTGATCCTCCAGGGGCACTTGCTGGGGCAGAGCGAGCTCCTGCTGCCTTTCCTTGTCTTCTGCTGGTTTTATTTGTTCACAGCCTCTACTGGAGAGCTCTCGAAACATTAAGAGTCCCGGCCCCCAGATAGATGGCGAGCCTGGTCCCCAAAGAACCCAAACAAAAGATGCATGTCCTTCCTCCCATCTTTATTCATTGATCATTTACCCTAGAATGCCCTGGAGAGTACACGGTGTGGAAGTAGGCCTGTGATAGATGAACGTGTCTATATTTAGATGCAGTGTCGTGCTTTTTAAACTCATTATAGAATGGGTGTTGTCATGGTAAAGTGCACTTCTGTGAGTTCTTTTTAATACAGAAACTAGCTGACGATATGGCAAATGCTCAAAAGTACTGTTTTCAAGTATTCGTAAACATTAACAGATCCCATCCCCAAAGGAGAAGAGCTCCTCTGATCCCTGACTTGTTTAAACTTTCTCTATTGTACATTTTAATAAGAATCAGTAAGTTTGTAGGTTTTAGTGTTTAGAGGAAAATACGTTGATTTTCTATTTAAAACCATGTAAAGAGAAACATGTCCAGTGAAGAGTTAACAGAGATGAAATGTGTTTTGCATTTTATTTGACAATTTAATAGCTAGTAATAAGTAGCTCAAAAGTTTAAATATACATATATTTGTTTTTTTTTTATAAAGCACTCACTAATGTGAAATATCATTTCATTAAGTCCTTTTCTCTAATTCTTAGTAATATGCCTTGCATTTGCTTTGTTCACACAAGAAATGGATTTGAAAGTATGTAATTACTTTTGATGAATCCTATAGTAAAATGCTTAGTTTAGGGTGGTTTTTGTTTGTGAATTTGTCCCTGTTTATTTTCTCTGGATGTTTGGTAACAGAGATGGTGGATCCCTAATGAAGTGGGAGACACCAGTCTGGT
Organism: Ailuropoda melanoleuca; assembly: GCF_002007445.2. Lineage (NCBI taxonomy): Eukaryota > Metazoa > Chordata > Mammalia > Carnivora > Ursidae > Ailuropoda > Ailuropoda melanoleuca. Next base: position 893,518 of record NC_048235.1, read on the forward strand.
GACCATGCAAGGAATGTCTGCCTGGCCTAGACTCTTCATCAGACCAGCGCCCATGGGTGGTAGGGCAGGGGAAGGGACATTAGATATTACACATGGAAAAGCATGGAGATAAAACTGAGCTATTGTGATGTACTTAATCTTAGTCATTCTGATGAAATGAATGAGAAGATATTAAAACACATCTTAAAATAATTCTTAAATCTCATCAAATCCTTCATTACACAAATCATAATTTATTTTTAGATGGCCATAAATTTGGGGGAAAAATTATTCTTTTTTTTTTTTTTTATCTTCTTTCAGCTAAGGTAGAAATGTGTCTCTGGGTTTTCTTCTCCACTGGAAAGATCTAACTGTCTTTTCCCAGACAGATGATAGAGATGCGAGCATTTTACGTATTAAGAAGACATGCAAGACATCAGAAATAAATGATTACAATGGAAAAATCTTGATACAAATTATTTGGCACACAAATTAAGTTGATCACAGTACCTTTAAATTCAATTGCGAACCCAGACAAGCCCACAGAAGCATCACTCCGAAATGCCAGAAAAAGACTATTTCCACTACTCTCTATTCTTTCTGGGGCTTGAGAGCCCTGGAAACTTCCAAGGAGAGGTCTGTTGGAATCTTCTCCTTCATAGATATGTAGGAAATCATAGCTGGGCTCCATGTTGAAACTAAAGGAAAGAGAATTCATGAGGTTAGGCACCTAATACGTATCTCTCATCCTCCAGACTAGAAAGTTGCTGAGATCACATAGTGAGTTCATTTGCTTCCATGCAACACTTGTTAAAAATTAGAACAACCCAAAAGTTAAATGTAACGATACTTTACATGTCAGAATAGTGGTGCGTATAACAACCATCAATGATAAATACTGTTAGTGTTTTACAGAATGACCACTGTGTTCAAAGTAGTATGATTGTGAAGATATCTATAAGATGAATCCTAATAACATGGACACAATATCTCTTCCCCTCACTTGTGAAATGGCTAATGAAATGTGGTTTGAAAGAAATGGGCTCAAAAGGGAAGAATTCCCACCGATATTTGATTTTTATGTGAATATTTTTATCTATCTTTGGTATTATTAAAGTTTTGCTTAAAAATTTTTTTTGTGAGTTTTTGTTTTTGTTTCTGTTTTTGTTTCTTACTTTAAAAAATGTGATTGCTTCTACTTGCTTGGGTGAATCCGCTGCTGTGAATCATGCCTGCGATGGCACAGAACGTGGTAGGCACCTGTTCCATCCCATGTTTCTCCATCACTGACTTCATCCAAGTGTGTCTTTCCCATCCCCCTCCTTCTGTCTCCACTCCTCTCTCTGTCTCGCTTTCTTCCCTAGTATTAAATATCTTTGTAACTCCCAAAGCTCTCAAGTGGAATTTGGCTTTCAGTTTCTCTGCCATTTTGATGAGATAGTCTGGGAGCTTCAAAAATGTACATACTCTCAATAAAAGACAAAGTGCAGATGGATAAGATCTCAAGGAGATCAGAGTAAACTAACAAATTAGATAGAGGTATTCAAGTGATGCATTCTGACCGGCCTTCCACTTCTCCCATTTCTGAATCAGGGCCTTTGTGTCCTTAGCAAGGACTCATTCTGAGCACCTTCTGTTCTCTCTCTTTTTAGTTGGCAATGTATTTAGATAATAGGGATGGAGAGTCAAGTCTTAATAATCACCAACATGGGCTTTGTTTAAGTGGCTTTGTTTTTCTGGAGATTCAAGGAATGACAAGTGAACACAAGCTCTCTCGGGAAATTGTCCACGGTGTTCTGAAGGAAGCGACAAAGGGTGGGCACCATGGAGGACCCAACATTCATAGTGCACCGAACCCTGCATTATGCCATCCCACTTTATGCCAAGGCTACACTGGTTCCCGTGGGAGGTCCCTGGATATATTTATTAAAGGAAGTTGTAAAAGGTCTCCTAGTCTGTTTATTTGACAGATTCCTTGAAATCAGAAATGAAAAGGGGTAAAAGAGTGGTGTGAGCAAAGATAAAGGCACCAACAGGAATTGTATCAACCAAGTAGAATTTAATTCGAATAAGAATTTTTTTTTTTGGAATACTTTACAAGAATGTTATTAGAATCTGGTCATGCTGCACCCCCAATGATTGGCGTAGCTAATTATTGTGATAGATTATTTTTGAGCACTGGAAATACGTCAAGGCTCAGATGGAAAACATTCGGACTGCTCTCTCTCTTTCTTTGTATATACCATAATCCATGTGAAAAAGTCTGGAATGAAATTTGTAATTCACTATGATTCCATTTGTAAAATCCTTTCTTAAGTCTACCTATGCTAGCTGCACGATCCATGAACCCCAACAATAGGCCAAAGTCTAGCCCAGCTTTTAAACCAAATTTAATTTGAGTCCCAGTGTGTGAGTAGCATAGGCCCCACAGTGGACGGGCCCTCTGATAAGCCATCCCTCCCCAATCATCCCAAATATGAGGATGATCTTTGGAGCTAATGTTCTAGGTCAAGTAATACTTTATCTTTACTGTGAGTAAGGCCAACTGCCATCCATCCCTACCCCCATGGACACACACGTGACTTTAGTCACGTTCTTGAAACTGTGCGTCTGGGCAGCACGTGTCAGTGCCAGCCCCCCTTTGCTTGGGTGGGTGACATCCTTGTCCCCCTCCCAGTCCTTCTGGTTCCCCCTCCAGCTACTAAGTAGATCTGGTTGGAAGGTCTCAGAATCATTTCCACCTGAGCACACACATGTTATCTATGTCTTAGAAGTCAGAAGTGTGTGATTTTTCCATGAAATTGGATCAGCTAATGACTTAAGAATCTAAAAGGTGGAAGAGAGGTTGGAGATTTTCTACTTCAACTTTTTTCCAGAGAGGTGTGTAAAATAGTAGGAGGGAAAAAAAAAAAAAACCCTTCTTGTATTAAATTGTCTTCTGTCTTATCACATGGATTGGACTTTGGGAACCTTGATAATTAGTCACTGTGACACATTGAAAGATAGGAAACTCATACTTACAAGGCTCTGTATTCTCTAAAAGGCTTTTAATTGTTAATTTACTTTTAATCTCCTGGTACCAGTGGTGTCTCCTGGTTTCCAGGAAAGCACTGGTAGAAGTTAGCATTCACAAAACCCACAAAGATCTCTGAAAATATAGCAGCAAATGTTCAGTGGTTTTGTGTAATAGCTGAGTGGCTTTCTAAGTATTCATCATGAGGTCAATTTATAGCAGCTTGAGTAAATTCCAGACACGATGGTTTATCAGACTACTTAACACTTAGCATCATGGGCATTTAAAATTACACTGATTCAGATCCCAACAGGAGGAGATAGTTAAAGGAGATAATCATAACTAGGCCTGGAATGGTGACATAGACATCAGAAAAGGAAACGTGTCCAAGTGACAAATAAATATGATTAGACCACTTCACCCTGGGGAGGTAAGAGGTCCATAGATAGCCCATGGAACCACTTACCTTTTAAAATACCTCTTCACTTAGTTCAAAAATCAAAATGCAAAAGTGGAGATCCCGGGATTTGGAAAAAATACAATTATCATATACCAGATACAAGTAATATGATAGTCCTATAGAGTTTATATGTATAAGATAATCATAATATTTGGAACTTAATCATTGAGTTTAGCAAGAGTAAGTTAGCGACAATTTTTTAAAGAATAATGTCTATTAATTCAGACTTTGCGGCAACCACATTTGGGGGAACTTCCATTTTCAAAATTCTATCAAGTCATGATATCTCAAAGATAATAACAGGACTACCTTTGGGAATGTCAGACAAGACGTATGATGGAAATGAATTCGTTATTACGCATGTGGAGAAATAGAGACATTGATGAGAAATCATACTAAGTACATCTATATCACTTTTTATTACTTTTTGTAACTATTCTGTAAATTAAGCCTTCTTATGTGGAACATATTGCATGCAAGATAGTATTTAAAAGTAATTCTTGCTATGTAATGTGTGTCCTAAATCAAGCAGAGTGCTCGACAGCAAAATAATATATTTCCATTAATGTCATTTTGCAGCCTGATGTAGTGTCTATTAGAACAAGATCGAAGGGTTTCATTCAATGTTAAACTGGGCACTCCTTGAAGGGATGCGCAAAGTAATTTTTAGGTATGACACTTAACATTCTATAGGAATGACACTTAAAATGCTACCAAAGAGGGATTCTGCAAGAGATGGTACCTTTTGAATATCAAGGCAATGACGAAGTCTGGATTCACTTTTATTCTCCAGTCACATTCTTTGCCGGGAGGATATGGCTGTGGGTAGTTAGGTGACAAAATGACACCTGCCGGGCCGGTCAGATTCCCTCCACACGCAGCTGTCACAGAAGAGGAACAATGCTAGTCAGGGTGAGATAGGGCACCACAGAATTCAATAAGGACACTCACTCTGTGTTGGGGTATTACACAATTTTCCAGGTGAAAATTTAAGACCCAGGAGGGCTGTACATTTTTCATGGACTTGTTCATGATTTTTATGTAACGTCCCACCCTGTTTTTAGGGAGGATTTTCAACTGCTGGCAAATACACTTGACTTGCTATAATTTTAAGCTTTACAGATTACTTCACTCTCCCATAGTCCTAGGATGCACACAACACACACACACACAAAGACACTTGGGAAGGGGAAAGAAATCCCCACGAACATCATTCTGTGGTCCTGCTTATTCTTCTGTCCTTTCTGGTTCACAAGGTCATTGCTGACTTTCTCTAGAAGGCATATTTCCTGTTCAGTTGTGTTTCACTCTTGCCTGGCATAATTTTTGATCATGTATTCAGGAAATACTCGTCAAGTAAACAAATACATGTTATTCCATATATTTCTCAGCATCCTCTGATATGTGCAAGGTTTGGGACACAATTCAGAAATGACAAAACTAACGTAAAGTTTAAGTGACATCTGGGAATAAGGGAACTAGTAAGAGTCTGAGCTAGGATGTCAATCCTAAAAATATTATGTGATCACAATGGCCAGTATGTTACGATCAGAAAGAAGTACTTTAGATGATGCCGCTCAATCTGCATTTTTTTTTTTTACTGACCACTTTTTAATTACCTGGGTTTATATTTATATTAGGAAGACAGCAATTATGAAATTCAATGGTGTTAACAGGCAAGCCAATTTTCATTCTTTTTTTTTTTTAAGATTTTATTTATTTATGTGACAGACAGCCAGCAAGAGAGGGAACACAGCAGGGGAGTGGGAGAGGAAGAAGCAGGCTCCCAGTGGAGAAGCCCGATGTGGGACTTGATCCCGGAACGCCAGGATCTCGCCCTGAGCCAAAGACAGACGCCCAACGACTGCGCTACCCAGGCGCCCCCAATTTTCATTCTTAAACCTCAAAATTAGGATGGTTCATTCAATACATAGGATTTCTGTTAAATCTTCTATCATGTAGAAGGTGTGAACACACTGCAAAATTCACAAATATATACATTTCAGATGTGTGCAGGAAATACTGTAGTTTGTCACCATGTGGTTTTAAGAAATCAGCCCAATTAAGTTCTACTGTTCCATCTAAACTAGATATTTTCTTTCACATCATTGACCACATATGCATTTAGGGAAAAAAGGAGGTAAGTAGAGAAAGAAATACCCTCATTGGCAATTTTTACACACATACACACACACACACACACACACACACACACACAAATGACTGTGTTTGGAAATCATATGAAGGTACATGCATTCTAATTTTCTGTGATGGCTGTGTTTTTAAATACTCATTTAACGCTCCTGAAAACTCCATTTTCCATAAGAAAAAATATAACAAGTTCCAGTACTTTCTGTTAAAATTTCAGTCTCATTAAAGGCAAACTCTACATAGTATCATAGGAAATATTTGTAATGAATTCAGACATACACTCAAGAGTAATACAATATAATTTTCACAAAAATGGTAAACCCACATTTCCCCCAGCATGCGGTTTGATTTTAATAAACTCCGCTGAGACCACTGTCTAATCAGCTCCCCCAGGACGCAGCCTTTCGCAGAATCAGGTGGAGAGCTCTGGCACAGATGACGGCAGGTGGCAGGACGTGGAGCACGTAAGGTATTGCTGGGTCTGAGGACATTCCACCGCACGCAGGGTTTGCGAGATGAAGAATGACAGATTCAGGCCACTGGCTACCAGGGTGTTGCCAGAAGGAAGAATTTGGGGATGACACCAGGTACTGATTTAAGCAAAACAAAGGGGCGTTCCGGTCTTATCCGGAACAGATCCAAGGAGGCATTTCTAAATGAGGTTATCTGAAAGCTTCCAGGTGAATTAAGTAGCACTGCCTTGCTGTGTTTGTTCTCTCTTTGGGTCAGGAATTCTTCATTTTCGCTTCATTAGGTTTTAATTTGAAAGTTTGCAAAATATTTTTAATAGCATTAGGATTTAGTACAAAATGTGACTCAGCCACTCCAGGAAATTCTCCAGAGAGAAGGGACGGGACACAGAGATGAAAACCACAGATTCATATCAATCCACCGTGCCTTATTCAAAATCCGTAGGATACTCTCCTTTATATATACAACCACACCTTCCTCCCTCACGGCATGAGGCAGTACTCTTCAATGAGACACAGCCACATTTCTCCATCAGAACGTTTCCATGTTCATGCCATTAAACAACATGATTAGTCTTGAAATAACCACCCTGTAGATTAGGGCAAGGTGTGGACACAAAAGGAATTTCTGTAAACTTAGGGTAAATTCTTGCTTTTCAGATTTCTTTACAACTTGGACTTGGAGAAAAGGGATTGCAAGCTATATAAGAAAATGGGGATTATGGAGACTCTGAGAGATGTGTCACTCAGAACTGGAAAGTGGTGAATGTCCTCTGGTCTGGAGGCACGTCCTTTGGACTCAGCTGAAAACCCCAAAAGAAGGTGCCACCACCATTGGAGACTTTAGGGAAGTGGAGAAAGGGAGTTACCCAAACAATCCACAGGAAATCAGCAGCAAAAGATGAGGTGGTGGAAATATGAATAACACACCAACAGGTGAGAGGTTAAGGGATTCCAGAAAAGAGAGAGAAAGAACCAAAAACAGGAGGGAAAACACTGGTAATAATAAAAGGAGGAAAATAAATTAGTAGGCCAATCAGGAAAGAACAAATTCAAACGGCCAAGAAGAATACAAAATAAAAAACCATTCAACCTCACTATTAATTTAAAATGCCTACGAAAACATCAAAGAATCATCACTTTCTGCCCTTATCAAATTATGAGATTAAAAATATATACAGTGTTTTTTTTTTTTTTTCCTCCTCTGGAGAAAATAAACACTCACTCATGGCTGTGTTGGTAATGTAAATTGGTGCAACGTTTTTGAGTTTTGAAAAATGTTTTAAAAGCCCTGGAAACACGTACATTTGTAGAAGTACATCATTTATATAATTGTGGATGTGTTTTGCAACAAGAGGGTTCATTTCTACAACCTTCGTAGCAGAGGGGAGGCGGAGGCCATCTAGATGGAAGAAGGGATCGTGTGTTCGGTGTTGGCCGATCCACCGGGATACTGTGCAGTCATGAAAGACTAGCAGAGAGTACAGAGTAGCACAAGAACACGCTCATTTTGTACTCGGAAGTCAAAGTGCAATTTACAAAATTAGCAGGATGCCATCACTTAAAAACATTTTAAAAAATAGATTCATAAAATAATTATGAATCTTATTTATGCATGTCTATGTTAATAGTATTTGCCTCCAGGTAGAAAGATGACAGCTTTTTCCCCCTTTTTTCTCTTAACTGAACATATATTTTTTAATAAGGAAAAAGCTTAAAAAGTAAAATTAAATACTGTCCTAAGTCAGTAGAACAGAATTTACATGGGTGCTAAGACCTGATCAGCTGATGCCGTAACAGATGGGTTTCTTACAGAGGACATAAGCCTCATTTCTGGGGGGAACGAAGTGTTTACAATGCAATGAAAAGATAACATTAATTTATTCCCAAATACACATTTTATATTTTTCTGTTACATAATACCTACGTGTGTAGGCCTGGCTGTCCACATAATTGGTATTCAATTGCCGGCAAGTGATTTGAGCCTGCCCCTGGGGCTGACGTTCAAGGCAGAGGAAACACTGCCCAATATCTCTGCTGAGAACTGGATCATTCACCTAATAAAATATCTAGCCATGGGTCAAAATTATATAACTAAGATATAAACTAACAAAAGATGATAGATGAAAAGATGGTCAAATTTTACACGTGTCTAAATTAATGTCAACTGAGAAATAATCCTCAAGAGTTTAACGGAGAGTTGCATTGGTTTGGAACATACTCCTCCAGGTGTTTAAAATTGTGCAAAATGGGGGGGAGTGTCTTTCCCAATTTAAAAACAACAATGGCTTAAAATGATGTTGCATTTATAGGCAATCACTCTACCTTAAAAAAGAAACACATGGAAATGTTGCAAGTCTCGAAATGACGTGACTTGAAATAAAACACAGGGCAGCGCCCACAGACTTGTTAACTGTAAACTCAGCACCAAGCACCCAGTGCACGCGGGCAGCGTCCTGACAAGGCTGATCATGTTAATAGCAGAGCCATCAGCTCCCGTGCGTCCTCACAATACTTCAAGTACTTAGTGTAAGTTATGAGCCACACAGTGCAGCTCTGCGGGACCCCTGAGAATCTCTCTACTGCTGTGTATATGACAATAAAAACCATTTTAAATCACAGAATCCCCTCAAGTTCACCCTATGCAAAATGGCCTATTAACTATGTGCATATCATTTCATTATCACTTCCTCTCTCCACAGATTAATTAAATTTTACATTTTTCAAACAGACCATAAGAAGTACAAATTAAACTGTGACAGTTCATTAAAATAATAAAGTTTAGCAGAGTTTCTTTCAAAAATAAGATGAAATAGGTATTTACGGTGAAATATTTAATTGAATGAGGGGACAATCTACATATAATTACTATTTTATATAAAAATATATATTGCCCTAAAACCATACTTTTAATTAGAACATCTTGGATAGTTATTCAAACTAAAGTCTGCAAAACCAACTGATATCCTTTCCATAAGGTCAAACTATCAAATTCCAGTGAATTTCAGAAGCCTGTTTCTCCTTTTATCTTCATTTTGACCAATGCAGTATAATTTCTGGTTTTCAGGATTCTATTAAAATGTACCGATATAATAGAAGAACCACCTAAAAAAAGAAAATACTTTTTATTGAGTTGGTTTTGCTGAAGGGCATGTTTCTATATTAAAGAAGAGAGTAGCAAGAGTAGGGTTATGAATTTTCTACCACCCAGAATTTTAAATTACTGTAATTGGACTGACCCATATTTTTATAAGATTTTTTAAGGATAGGAAATGTTAGATAAATGTCAATTACTGTACACTAAATAAACCACTTTCTTTACTTCACCTAATAAAATAAGGTTTAAAGGTTTACAATAAAATTTCCATATAGTCTCTGAACTCGAGGGCATGTACGAAACTCTAGAGAAATACTTTTGGAGAAATAACCCATTTATGGACCAATTGTAATGATAACGTACATTCATTCCAAAATATAAAATTTCTGTTGCCCAATACCTATGCAGGTAGGAGGGTCCGGCTGCCAGAAGAATCGGTTATTCAGCTGAACACAGGTGATTTTAGCTTGTCCTTGGAGCTGATACCCAGGGTCACACTGGAAGGTGATGGTATCCCCCGGCTCTCTACTATCCCCATAGCGGGTGCCGTTCTGAGGCATACCCGGATCATTGCAGGTGGATGCAATTGAGGCTGCAAAGCAAAGACAATAGCAGGTCAAATGATGGGAACAGGGTCCCCTCCCCATACTTACATAGGTGTAGCAGCTCTTGGGTACGGAAGCCCTCTTGACTGGCATCATGACTCATTTGTCTTCGAATGAATGTATGGAAAGAGTTTCTGTTCCCAGGGATACATTTAGTAACATGCATCTTGATTATGATTAGTTTGAACAAGTACAAGCAAACTTTGTTGAAAATGAAACCAATGATGGGATATGTCAAGGAATCATATCATACTCCACTCAATACACACACATGCACACACATTCCCCTCTGATATTCTTGTTAACAATATTTTAAGGAAATTTAAAATATTTAATTGAAGTATGCCAATGTCAAAAAACCTTGAGTAAGACAGAATAGGATAAATTTATGGTCTGTCCCTTCCAGGTGACAACCAGAAAAGTTGACAAACTGACGTTAGAATAGAAACCAGCTAGAGAAGGGTCAAGTCAGTTCAAACCAGAAAATCATTAGTCTCATAAGTGCTATTTTCTTGGTAAAATTATTAACTCCACTTCACTCTCAAAACAATTCCAATTGAGACAATAAATTATATGGTTAACCTAGTTTTAACAAAGGTTCTGAAAATGATGACTTTTGGATCAAAAAAATAATAAAAGATTAGGAATTTCAAGTCAGTTTAATAGATGCCAACATCTCTAAACAAGCTGGTAAGAGAGCTTTAGGGAGACAGCTGGAGCACTGGAATGTGAGCCTCTGGAAATAATATGGAGCGCATATTATAATAGATGCATCCAAAGTCACATCACACAGGCAGCTACCAGCCCCGCTTGAGTCCAGTCAAGGAAGGTACCTTCATACCCAGATTCTGACCCAGAATTCTAACTCCCACACTGCACTGAAATGAAATGGCCTGAAAAGTAGTGGTTATTTTCTCCAATTTCTGTAACTGCTTATGTAATTGACGTTTACTAAAAATTAGGAAGACACTCATCAGGGTCCAAAGCTGAAAATAATTTTTTTTAATTCCATTTTCACTTTCAACTACAACAGCGAGCTCTCTCCCTCTCCAGTGCTGAAGGGACTGTGATAGAAAGCTAGCTTTTCTTGTGGCATACTCCAGGACACGTAACACCTGTTTGCTGAGAGAGAAAGATGAAAGGAAACAGCTATCGCCCCATGGCATGCCACCATGCTGTCCGTCCTAATGTTTGCAGATGTACCATCGGTCATGCGTGGGCTTTGATTTCTAGGTGTTGTTTTTCTTATTTGGTTTGGTTTGGGAAGTCCTAGGGCATTATTATGCATTTGGCTAGATAGAAAATCTTTAAATAAAAATTAGGAGATACAAAAAAATGCAGGACCTGCTCTGTGTTCTTTAGGGATGTTTAACCTGAACAAAGAATCCAGGTCAAAAGGAAATGGTTCAACTGCGCAAACAGAAATAAAGGTATGAACGCTGAGGACCCCGAGAGCGGTCAGACTTGCTTCTGATCCCAGCCTTTCTCCACAGGACTCAGATTACTTAAGCTCCCTAACCTTCAGGTAACTAATGAGAACAAATGAAACTATCTAACTCATTAAATCTGTTGTGAACATGATGTGTGATACCTTGCAAGCCTGACTCTCTCCCTACTGTTCTCTAAGCTAATTGAAGACTGAGGCTGCCTTACCTATTCACTATTCTTCTCTAATTGGCTTTTATCATGTATTGAAATATACAACCATGTGGAGCTAAAACACCATTAACAACAAAAAGTAAACATTTATATACCACTCAGATTAAAAAATAGAATATTACTACACAGCAATGTTGATAATATCTACCGATGCCTTCACTTCCCTACCTCCCTCCCTCCCTCCACTCTCAAATCACTGTTCCGAATTTCATGGTTGTCATTACTTTGCTTTTCTTGATAGTTACCATAAATGTATTGGTAACTATTATGTAACTGGTAACTATTATGTACCATAATGCATTCCAATAGTAGCTGAACGGGTAGCCTCCCTTTTGAGCTCACATAATTGGAATCACATGTTACAGGTTCTTCAGAGCCTGTCTTTTTGGCTTGGTTATTATGTTCCTGAGTCCACCACATTTAGGTTTGATGCTCTGGTTTATTGATTTTGATTGCATATGGTTTTCCATTGCATGGAAGTACCAGCAAAACTTTATGCTGGTTCAAGGGGCTTACCCTCTTACCCTTCAGGCCTAACCATGAAAAGGCATGTTTGTTGGTTCTGGAAGAATAAGAGGAACAGGAAGCAAAACCTCCAGTCAGCCTGCAGATCTAGACGTTGAAGCAAGCTATTCCACAGTTGAAAACAGAGTCGATGTGCAGACCCGCGGTCTCAAATACAGCTGCTCCAGCCGACGCACACCGTGCTTATGTTTTGGGGTGTTTTGTTATGTAGCAATAGCTGATAGAAACAAGTTCTGTGGTGGTAAACTATGTTTTGTCTAACAATACTTCAGTGCTTTCAAAATATTTTAAATTCTCCCTCACTCCTCAAGGATGTTTTTACTGAGTTCATAGTTCAGGGTCGATAACTGGTTGGGACGTTCCCCCCTCAATACTGTTAAGAAATTATCCTAGTTCTTCTGGCTTCCAGGGTTCTCACGTCACATCACAGTCTGAAACTACAATGAAATCACACTCTGGTTTTGGTATTCAAACTTTCACTACATTGTGTCTACCCATGATCTTCCTTTTATTAACCCTGCTTAGAATTTATTGGAGTTTTCGAATGTGAGGATTATGTCACCGTCCTATGGAATATCTCTGTTCCCTACTTCTCAAATTAGAATTGAACAGATATCTCTATCTTCCATGTTTCTTAACGGTCCCCTCATTTTATAATCTTTTTAAACTTTGTTCTCTCTACCGGACAATTGTGGAGAGTATTTTCCTTCCATCATCTGCTCTTCTCTGTGCATCAGATTTCTTATCTTAATGTGATAGTGAGTTTTAAACTTTCCTTCATTGTGCTTTGCAACCAGCCATCACTTGTTTTCAAATATACGTGGCTATTCATACAATATATTGTTACTTACTCATAATTTCATTCTTTTATTTTTTTATGATTTGTTTTTTACATGATGATTTGACAACACCACTCACTACAAAGGTACTGTGCCTACCTTTGTCACCAAACAACACTATTATAATACCACTGACTGCGTTTGCTGTGCTGGACCTTCTATCCCCATGACTTATTCATCCCATAACAGGAAGCCTGTACCTCCCACTTCCCTTCACCTATTTTGTCCATGCCCCCTGTTCCCTCCCTTCTGGCAACTATCCATTTCTTCTCTGATTTATGGGTCATTTTTTTTTAATTGTTGTTTGCATGTTCTGTTTTTTAGATTCCATATATAACTGAACTCAAATGGTGCCTATCTTTGTATGTCTGACTTATTTCACTTGGCCTAATACCCTCTAGATCCATCCATGTTGTCACATATGGCAAGATCTCATTCTTCTTTATGGATAAATAATATTATATATATATATATCTATATATATATCACTTCTTCTTTATCCATTAATGGACACTTGGGTTGCTTCTGTATCTTGGATATTATAAATAAAGCTGCAGTAAACATAAAAATGCATATATATTTTCAAATTAGTGTTTTTGTTTTCTTTGGGTAAATACCCACTAGTAGAATTACTGGATTGTATGGTATTTCCATTTTTAATTTTTGAGGAACCTCCAAAGCCTTTCTACAATGGCTGCACCATTTACAGTCTGACCAACAATAGACAAGGGTGCCTTTTTCTCCACATGCTTGCCAACAATTATTATATCTTATCTCTTTGATTCTAGCCATTCTGACAGGGGTAAGTTCATATCTTACTGTAGTTTTGATTTACATTTCCTTGATGATTCGTGATATTGGATGTCTTCTTTGGAAAACTGTCTATTCAGTTCCTCTGCACAGTTTTCAATTGGGGTATTTGTTTTTTCTGGTGTTGAGTTGTGTAAGTTCTTTATGTATCTTGGATATTAAGCCTTTATAGGATACATCACTTGCAAATATCTCCCCTCATTCAGCAGGTTGCCTTCTCATTTTGTTATTGGTCTCTTTCACTGTGCCGAAGCATTTTATTTTGGTGTCATCTCAATAGTTTATTTTTGCTTTTGTATCCCTTGTCTGAAAATATGTATCTAGAAAAAGGTTGCTAAGGCCAATGTCCGAGAGATAACAGCGTGTTTTTTTTTTTTTTTCCTTAGGAGTGTTAGGGTTTCAGGTCTCTGGTTTGAGTTTATTTTTGTGTATGATATCAGAAAGTGGTCCAGTTTTATTGTTTTGCATGTAGCTGTCCAGTCTTCCCAACACCATTTATTGAAGAGGCTGTCATTTCCTCATTGTATGTTCTTGCCTCTTTTGTCAAAGATTATTTGAGGGGCACCTGGATGGCTTAATCAGTTAAGCATCTGCCTCAGCTCGGGTCATGAACTCAGGGTCCTGGGATGAAGCCCCATGTTGGCCTCCCTGCTCAGCAAGGAGTCTTCTTGTCCCTTTGCCCCTACCCCTGCTTATTCTCTCTCTCTCTCTCTCTCAAATAAATAAAATCTTAAAAAAAAGAAGATTATTTGACCATATACACAAGAGTTTATTTATGGGTTTTCTATCGTGTTCTCTTGATCTATTTGTTTATTTTTGTGTCAGTACCATACTGTTTTGATTACTACAGCTTTGTGGCATATTTTGAAATCTGGAATTTTGCCACCTCTAGCTTTGTTTTTCTCTATTATATTTTACACTCTTTCTGATCTGATCATAAGTCCAAAGTCTCATGGAAACTATAGTGTTTCTGAGTTTTGAATTTGCACTTCTGTTTTGGGGGCTTCACCTCTACTAATTCTCTGTAGTTTACTCTAAAGTTACATTCATCCAGATTGGATTCATATTTAATTTTACCATGTGGCTGGAACACTAGGAACCTTCTACCTTTTAAAATAAAATTTCATTTATGGGAATGTGCTGTATTTTTGACCACACAGATGGTGGGAATTCACTTAGAGGCTCGTTTGATACCTGCCTGTGGTTATGAGTTCTATATCACGGGTATCTATATCTACGCCTATACCCTTATAGCCATCTATCCATCTATCATCTATCCATCTATCATCTATCTATCTATCATCTATCTATCATCTATCAATCTATCTCCAATATCTCTATTCTCTCTTATACTGACAGTAAAACCCCCCTTGAGTTCTAGCTGTATATGAGGGTATCCAGTTATATTTCCAATATTGGAAAAATCTTCAAATTTGCTTCCTAGTCCCTTAGCCGATTGTGCTCTCAAAATGGAATTTCAGGGTCACTGGGATCAACCGACAGATGATATCAAGACGAAGTCCAGTTTTGAGCTCCATAACTTCTCCATGTTTCACAAGATTCTGGGAACTCAAAGGACTCCTTATTTTCTTGTAGGCTCAGTGATATATTTATAAAGACCAACAACAATTTTATTCAGCATCTTTAACATATTTTCAGTTAATACATTATCAAAGTACCTCTCTTACTATAATGTTAGACATGGAAGCCCCTCAATTACAGTTATTCCTCAATCCCACAGCATGACGTCTGGCATATCATGCCTGTCATACTCAGCATTGTTATGCTTGCTTCCGGTGTTTAGGGCAGGAGAATCTCACTGGAAAGTATGGTTCCCAGTAAATACCAAGAGGAGAGGGAATGTTCGAGCTTCACAGATTTTTCCAATGGGGTGAGAGCAGGAAATGTCATATCACTATCAGCTACAAAGGTTAGAAGGCAGGGCAGAAAGCAAGCACATCACCCCAAAAGACTGGAATGCAGGCTAGAGTTCAGGCTGCAAAGCTTTTAGTAAGTCAGGAGCATTGCACACATAAGCCACAAATTTGTAGAATATAGGATAGCTTTTACATAATTTAGTCACCAGAATCTTAATCCATTGTAGTCACAATTTAGGCAACAAAATGGTAGTTTCACTGAGCTAGTGTTTTATAAGCAATCTTGCATTTACCATTTGAGAAATGTTCCTAAAGAATCTAAGATTTACTTGTCCTCCACCTTCGCTGAGATATTGCTGGGTTTCAGAAAACACAACAAACAAACGAAAAACGTAAGCAAATTCTATTGTACATTTACAAAGTTCTCCTTTGGACTGAATTGCATATCCTCAAAAGAAACTTCATCTTCTCCTCAAGCAAATGGCTGCATGTATGACTACATATGCAATTCCAACTAACATTTCTGCCACAGTTTATATGCTATGAAAATAATTTAAAATAAAAGTTTAGAAGAAAAGCCAAGGAGATCATGGATGAGCCTCATGTAATTTTTGTTATTTTTTTAAAGATTTTATGCATTTATTTGAGAGAGAGAAAGAAAAATAAGATAGAAAGAGCACCAGTGAGAAAGAAGGGCAGAGGGAGAGGGAGAAGCAGGCTCTGAGCTGAGCAGGGAGCCCAGTGTGGGACTCGATCCCAGGACCCTGGGATCATGACCTGAGCCAAAGGCAGATGCTCAACTGACTGAGCCTCCCAGGAGCCCCTCATTGTTATTTTTTAAACAAAGATATGTTTTAATTACTTCTCTTTCCAAATTTGTTTCAGAAACACATATTGCCCAATAAAGAACCTTTATGCAAAGGTGCACAGATTTTGTGCATGAATAAGAATTTCACCTGATATATCAGCCTTGCAAAAATAAGTGGTCCATAGAAAACTTCTGTAGGTTATCAACAGGTATTTGGTCAAACAAGATCGACAAATACTGTCTATTTCCCTCTCGTAGATTCATGTTGTGCACCAGGGATTAAAGGTTCAGAGAAATTCTACAGTAAAGAAACCTATTAAAAAATAGTTTAATCTGGTGTTTCCAAATTTATGTAATAACAGAGCAAATTTTCTCAACAAATCTCTTAAAATTCTTCCAAATAAAGAGGAACAGAATACCAGGATATAAAACACGGGCTTGCGCTGATGGTTATGTGTCGTTCAATGTTTTGAAGTCCAGTTCAGTCTTACAAGTACATTTTCTACTTAAAAAATATTTTATTTATTTATTTGGGAGAGAGAGAGGCAGCGAGAGAGACAGTGAAAGAGAGAGAGAGAGTATGAGCAGAAGGAAGAGGCAGAGGGAGAGGGAGAAGCAGGCTCTCCACTGTACAGGGAGCCCAACATGGAGCTCAACCCCAGCACCCTGAGATGATGACCTGAGCCGAAGGCAAATGCTTAAACAACTGAGACACCCAGGTGTGCCTACGCTTTCTACTTTTAAGCCAAATTTTTATTTGGAATATCTAGAATAATACTAGAACACACCATTAAAAGTTATATGCTTGTGAAGTTCATGTTGTCTAATAAATAGAAATATTGCATCCACATAATTAGCTAAGTATATGAAAATGTGACTTGTCATAAAATGGCTCTTTCTCTGTCCTTAAAAAGGATGTATTTATTTTCTTGTGTATCTTCAAAGTTTATTTGAAATCAGCAGTAAATCAACCATGACATCTTAGTCGAATTGAAATGAACCCCAAACCTTTACTCTTTCCTTCTAGAATTATGAAATAAAAATAAAAAGTTGCCAGGGTTATCTAGATTGGATTTAAAAAGCAATGAGAACACTTGAGGTGAAACAAAGACGACAATTTTAAACAATGCAGGGGGAAATATATTACTTGGGTCTTTGAAATAAATGCCATTTTATTTTCTTCTAGTTATGAATTGTGGAAAGATGTTTCCTGGTAAAGGCAATAAAGCTCATCCGGAAACTAATATGAAAGCCCCCAACCAAAGACATTGTGATGGGGTCAGAAATTGCTTCTCCACCTTCAGGGTCATACAAAGTTATTGATGAACCATACACTCACTTCTTTTTCATGATTGTATTCTTTATGTGCCACAACATAGCTTTGACTCATTTTTCTCTTAAATATTTTCTCTCCAAATGGAATTTTGGTGACTCTGAATCTTTCTATTTTCTCACCATAAAAAAAAGAAACAATACTTTTAGTGACATCAGCCTTATCCTTCTATTACCTTAGAAAAAGAAGGTAGTGTTTCTGAGGTGATGAATATTGAGCTTTTCAATTTCCCAAGGGGTTCTCTGGAATACTTTAGGTCATAAAGACACTTTCCACAGGCCCCAAAGAATCTAAGGGACATCTCCACCCCTGTCCACAGGAATTCAGGACCATCCCAGTCAACTTGAGAGATCCAAAACATGTGCTCCACTTAATGTAAAAATAAAGCACATTTTTGTTTCTAATAGTATAGGCAGAATAGAACTATTACATAATGAGAGCCTGCAATGGATCTAAATTTCCTTCCAGTTAGATTAAGCAATTTTTGACATTGAATAAAATATATATNAGGGGTTCTCTGGAATACTTTAGGTCATAAAGACACTTTCCACAGGCCCCAAAGAATCTAAGGGACATCTCCACCCCTGTCCACAGGAATTCAGGACCATCCCAGTCAACTTGAGAGATCCAAAACATGTGCTCCACTTAATGTAAAAATAAAGCACATTTTTGTTTCTAATAGTATAGGCAGAATAGAACTATTACATAATGAGAGCCTGCAATGGATCTAAATTTCCTTCCAGTTAGATTAAGCAATTTTTGACATTGAATAAAATATATATATGTATGCATATATATATTTAGAATATATATTTTTACATTACATACAAAGTTATGTTTTTTTATTCTAATAAAATAAAAATTAAGAATTCGGGCCATGTCCTATTAAATGCATAAAGTCCTCCTTGCATGTTTTTTTTTTTAAGGTTTTATTTACTTATTTGAGAGAGAGAGTGAATGAGAAAGCACAAGCAGGGGGAGGGGCAGAGGGAAGAGGGAGAAGCAGGTTCTCCACTGAGCAGGAGCCCAATGCAGGACTCGATCCCAGGACCCTGAGATCATGACCTGAACTGAAAGCAGACATTTAACCCACTGAGCCACCCAGGCGGCCCCCCGCCCCGCATGATTTTTAAAAATCACTTAAAAATGTTTATTGACTATTAGTTTATAGAAGGAAAAGTTTGCTTACCATAAGTACGTTGTTTTAAAACATCCCTTTGTAGCACACCTCAATAGATACAATGCTTACCACGCCTATAGGAAAATGCACACAGCAGCACCAAGACAGTCCGTATACTGAAGCAGATTGTATCTAATACAGACATAACCTGCATATAAAGATTAACCTGTATCGTTCAACTTAGTCAGGAAGGCTATTACATGTGAAATGCCCTTTACGATATGTAATATGCTATTGGTTAGGTAGGGACTATATGGGGTGCCCAGTGAGGCTGGGTTTTTTTTGGAGGGGGCAGCCTGATTAGCTCTTTCTTTTACTTTCAGGCATCAGATGAAATCATTTTGGAACCAGGGATGGTCTCTCTTGGGTGGTCCTCTTAGTCATGTAAATGTGGGGTGCCCCATCCTGGGGGGGGAGAGGCAGGGGAAAGTCTCCTTTGTTTTGGTGGGAGGATCTCTCCCAATAGCCTGTAGGTCACCCAGGTGAGGGGAAATGAGTGTGCAGAAGCCTCCTTGGGGGGGTGGGCAGTAAATTCCCAGCATGGTGCTGGAAAGCCCTTTCTAGGGAGATGTGCCCAGGAGCTCAGACTTTGCTGCTCCAAGTCAGCCCCCCAAATGCAAATCACTGAGGCAGGGCAGACAGGCCAGCAGCATGTGTGAGGAGGGTTGATTCAGCACAGACAGTGGCTGAGATCTGGGCCTTTTAGGAACCCGAGGCGAGAACTGATGAATGACTGTTGTCTGGGGACCAAAGGCAGGTAGCAGGATATTAAGAAGAAGAGGTGGGCATACGGGCTCCGGGCACCCTCAGAGCATCACAGCCATGGAGGAAGGCAGGTTTGGTGTTCAACTGCCTGTCCAGAAGGCGTGACCAAGTGGCTTGAGGCCTCAGCTGTCCCAGGGACAGACTTTCAGCCATGCCCACTCCAGGTGTTCGGAAGCAAGAAAGCTCCTTTTCCAATGAAGCGGAGACCCCCGCTTCATTTCCTGGCTATTTCAGGGGAGAGCTGAGAACCCCTCAGAGGGGGATTCTGAATTTGATGTCAATGAAGAGCAGGAAGGTGTTTCTGAAAATCATCTGGGGAAGAAAGTGGGCACGTTAGTATCATGCCTTTGTGAAACAGACATGGGTTTGATTAATTAATTCCTTGATTAATTAAATAACTATGCATTTGCTATTTTTCCGTCTTTGTAAATGTCCCCAAAGGGTAGTAGAATAGGCCATCCCAAAACACCCCTTTCTGGCATAGGTTTACTTTGAGCAGACTGTCCTGAGAGATAGCAGACACAAGAGAAGATCGCAAATCAGAGTAGAAGTTACCCTTTTGTAAGAGAAATGGAGGAAATCTCTGTTCTTAAGAGTGTTTCCTCTCCGAACCAGGACAAGGAGAAAGGCGAAATCACCGGGGACTCTGATCCTCTGATC
>NC_048235.1:921543-934428 GCF_002007445.2 Ailuropoda melanoleuca
TTTTTTTTAAGGTTTTATTTACTTATTTGAGAGAGAGAGTGAATGAGAAAGCACAAGCAGGGGGAGGGGCAGAGGGAAGAGGGAGAAGCAGGTTCTCCACTGAGCAGGAGCCCAATGCAGGACTCGATCCCAGGACCCTGAGATCATGACCTGAACTGAAAGCAGACATTTAACCCACTGAGCCACCCAGGCGGCCCCCCGCCCCGCATGATTTTTAAAAATCACTTAAAAATGTTTATTGACTATTAGTTTATAGAAGGAAAAGTTTGCTTACCATAAGTACATTGTTTTAAAACATCCCTTTGTAGCACACCTCAATAGATACAATGCTTACCACGCCTATAGGAAAATGCACCAGCAGCACCAAGACAGTCCGTATACTGAAGCAGATTGTATCTAACACAGACATAACCTGCATCNCCACTGAGCAGGAGCCCAATGCAGGACTCGATCCCAGGACCCTGAGATCATGACCTGAACTGAAAGCAGACATTTAACCCACTGAGCCACCCAGGCGGCCCCCCGCCCCGCATGATTTTTAAAAATCACTTAAAAATGTTTATTGACTATTAGTTTATAGAAGGAAAAGTTTGCTTACCATAAGTACGTTGTTTTAAAACATCCCTTTGTAGCACACCTCAATAGATACAATGCTTACCACGCCTATAGGAAAATGCACACAGCAGCACCAAGACAGTCCGTATACTGAAGCAGATTGTATCTAATACAGACATAACCTGCATATAAAGATTAACCTGTATCGTTCAACTTAGTCAGGAAGGCTATTACATGTGAAATGCCCTTTACGATATGTAATATGCTATTGGTTAGGTAGGGACTATATGGGGTGCCCAGTGAGGCTGGGTTTTTTTTGGAGGGGGCAGCCTGATTAGCTCTTTCTTTTACTTTCAGGCATCAGATGAAATCATTTTGGAACCAGGGATGGTCTCTCTTGGGTGGTCCTCTTAGTCATGTAAATGTGGGGTGCCCCATCCTGGGGGGGGAGAGGCAGGGGAAAGTCTCCTTTGTTTTGGTGGGAGGATCTCTCCCAATAGCCTGTAGGTCACCCAGGTGAGGGGAAATGAGTGTGCGGAAGCCTCCTTGGGGGGGTGGGCAGTAAATTCCCAGCATGGTGCTGGAAAGCCCTTTCTAGGGAGATGTGCCCAGGAGCTCAGACTTTGCTGCTCCAAGTCAGCCCCCCAAATGCAAATCACTGAGGCAGGGCAGACAGGCCAGCAGCATGTGTGAGGAGGGTTGATTCAGCACAGACAGTGGCTGAGATCTGGGCCTTTTAGGAACCCGAGGCGAGAACTGATGAATGACTGTTGTCTGGGGACCAAAGGCAGGTAGCAGGATATTAAGAAGAAGAGGTGGGCATACGGGCTCCGGGCACCCTCAGAGCATCACAGCCATGGAGGAAGGCAGGTTTGGTGTTCAACTGCCTGTCCAGAAGGCGTGACCAAGTGGCTTGAGGCCTCAGCTGTCCCAGGGACAGACTTTCAGCCATGCCCACTCCAGGTGTTCGGAAGCAAGAAAGCTCCTTTTCCAATGAAGCGGAGACCCCCGCTTCATTTCCTGGCTATTTCAGGGGAGAGCTGAGAACCCCTCAGAGGGGGATTCTGAATTTGATGTCAATGAAGAGCAGGAAGGTGTTTCTGAAAATCATCTGGGGAAGAAAGTGGGCACGTTAGTATCATGCCTTTGTGAAACAGACATGGGTTTGATTAATTAATTCCTTGATTAATTAAATAACTATGCATTTGCTATTTTTCCGTCTTTGTAAATGTCCCCAAAGGGTAGTAGAATAGGCCATCCCAAAACACCCCTTTCTGGCATAGGTTTACTTTGAGCAGACTGTCCTGAGAGATAGCAGACACAAGAGAAGATCGCAAATCAGAGTAGAAGTTACCCTTTTGTAAGAGAAATGGAGGAAATCTCTGTTCTTAAGAGTGTTTCCTCTCCGAACCAGGACAAGGAGAAAGGCGAAATCACCGGGGACTCTGATCCTCTGATCATAGTAAGTACCAGCTGAAATCAGCATCAGCGCTGTCTCCCTCCTTCCCCTCACTCTTCCTGTTAACCTCCCCACAAGAGCCTGCCCTCCCCACACACCTATTTGCTTTTGTCTTTAATGAAGGACGGTGTTTAGGAAGGAGTCTAAGGCACCTGGGGACTTCCTCCTTCTCCCTGGATATCTCCATGCACACATGAGGTATACATGTTTACAAACTCGTTTTTGTTTTCTTCTTGTTCATCTGAATTTAATTACTGGAGGCCTCAGCCAAGAATTCAGAGTTAAAGGGGAAAATGACAGTCTAGCCGTTGTCGTTGGTTTGCATGAAGAACACCGATCTGTCCGACTGTCTCTATCCCGGGGCACAGCGCAGCTCATCCCTGGTCCTAAGCTACCGCACACCGGGGCCAACCCTTCATCCGTTCCTGTAAGGCCAGGTCCAAGCTCAGTTGTCCCTGTTGAAAACAAAGGAAGAGACTTCTGCCCTTCCTATGTGTAAAATGTGTACTTGCGAAACTTGCCATTAGTCCTTGCTCTGGCTCTCTGAGATTTTTTTTAACTTTTAAAAAAGCTGAATAGGCCACTTGCCAGCCTCGCGACCCAGGACAGTGTTTTTCAAGGTGCTGGGAGCCATCCCTTTGGAATGCACCAACCACGGGCTGGTGTTTCTATGGTCTGCACGGGACAGTCACGAGAGCCAACGTATGAAACCACCCCCCTCCTTTCATAAGGATGTGAGAAGGTAGTTTCCCATTACACAAAGCCAATTAATGGACACAGATGAACTACCGAACTATCCAACTGCCGAATTAACTTAGGATGAACTGGGTCACAATAAATGGTGTTGCCAAGTCCTCTTACTTGAGTGCTGGTTATGGTCTGTCCCGGGAACATGTACGTAATGGCTTATATCTTGTTCTATAAAAGGGAGAGAGTTTTTTCCTGTCTTTGCAAACTCTTACAGAATGCACATTGCATTCTGGTTTAATGCTTGTTTAATAACACAATTCATTTCCTTCTGTTCTGACCTTTGTGGAAAGAGTTTCTGTAGGTTGGAAGAAGGTTTTTTGTTTTGTTTTTTTTTTGTTTTGTTTTTGTTTTTTAAGATTTTATATATTCATTTGACAGAGAGCACAAGTAAGGGGAGTAACAGAGGCAGAGGGAGAAGTGGGCTCCCCACTGAGCAGGGAGCCTAACACAGGGCTCAATACCAGGACCCTGGGATCATGACCTTAGCCAAAGGCAGACATTTAACCGACTGAGCCCCCCAGGTGCCCCAGAAGTTTTGTTTTTAATTCTATTTCCCCAGTACACTTGCCAGGCCTCCCTTCTCCTCTGTCCCCCGGTAAAATCCATCCTGCGTATTACACTGAGGATGATCCCTGCACAGTACCAGTCAGGTCGTATCACGTCCCTGCATAAAGCCTTTGATGGACTCTGACCACAGCTGGCCAGTTCTAGAATCCCAGGAGCTGGTCACCATCCGCCTCCCGCACCCACTGTGCCTCACCACACTGGCCACCTCGTTCTTCCTGGAAATTCATAAGCTCATTCCACAGTGTAGGGCTTTTCACTGGCTATTCCCTTTCTCTGAAATGTTCCTTTCTTCTGGTCTTTGCAAGTCTAGGTATTTGGGTCATGTTTAAATGTCAACTTCTCAGAAAGACTTTTCCAGATCACCGAGGAGCTAGTCATTCAGTGACCCTGTCGTGTATTAAATTGTTTACAATGCATTTGTCCCTATTTCTCCAAGCAGCCATATTTATATGTGGCTGTGTCTCCCTTGGGGCAGACAGCTCTGAGAGAAGGAGCCCTATTTGTCTTGCTCATTGATAAGGCAAGCACTCAGTACACTGCTTTACATACAGTAGGCACTCAATAAATACAGCTGAATGAAGTATTTAAGGTGTCTAGCCTGATGCCTGGCCCATAATGCTCATTTAATAAACAGTAACTATTACAAGCATGAACATGACATAACGAAGGATGTGTTTCAGAATGAAGGTGAATCATTTATGAAATAAGCATTATAAAAAGTTAAATAATCAAGCCTCAAAAAATAAGTTTCCACTCTTACACATATATTACATATAATGTAAGCCTGGGTTGAAACATGTAGTATAAGCTTGGATTTAATTAGAAATAGTAGTCATTGCAGAGCCTGGGGATCAAGTCCAGCATTGGGTTCCCTGCTCAGCAGACAGTCTGCTTCTCCCTCTCCCTCTGCCCCTCCCCCTGCTCATGCTTGCTCTCTCTCACTCTCTCAAATAAATAAATAAATAAAAATCTTGAATTAAAAAAAAAAAAGAAATAGTAGTCATTTACAATGGGCACGAGGAAGAATGAAGGCAATGAGGTGTTTAATTATTTTACTCTAAATTAATTCCTGATCTGGAACTCATATTCAGGAATTTAGTTTTTAATTAATGGTATTAATGTTTATAAATAGCTAATGGAGCTGTGTTTCCATGAAATGTTTAGAAAGACAGCAAAAATACTTGTGTACAGCTGACTAACTGACAAACGGGGAATTCATGCAAAGTGCAAAATTATTATTTTTTATAAGCCACATTAAAAACTAATAAAAAAGTACATACAAAATACAGTTGATTATAAAAGCTGCCATATGATGAAAAACTACAAATGCCAAAGCTCAAGTTTTTATATAAAAAATTATTTGGTGCAATGATAACACTGTGCAAACACTGGCCTGCTTGTTAGATCTGTAGCCCTCCTGGGGGGAGAGTCGTTCATTTTCTTCTTCTTCTTGATGATTCCAGAATAACCTGCCACCTTTGTGGATGAAAGGACTTCTGTTTAGACCCTAACTCAACTACCGAATAGAGCCTTAATCTGTCTCTTTTTTAAAAATACTTCTTAAAATTTATTCACTTGAGAGAGAGAGAGAAAAAGAGAGCATGACCAGGGGGAGGGGCAGAGGAAGAGGAAGAAGGAGACTCCCCACTGAGCAGGGAACCTGACTTGAGGCTCCATCCCAGGACCCCTGAGATCATGACCTGAGCCAAAGGCAGATGCTTAAAACCATCTGAGCCACCCAGGAGACCTTACTCTCTCTCTTTCCACTCATGCTTACAGCCCAAGGAATGGGTGATACTGGAGAGGTCTTGTTCTCCATGGTGACCCTCATCCCCAAACTTGGTGCTGTGACCAAGAACACTTCAGAAGTGTGACCCTGAAGCCACCAGAGCAGCTGCCTCCCACATCTGTGCGATGAAATGCCTATCTTAGGAAAGGACAGCCTGATGTGGTATTTAATCAAAAGCATCTTTTTCATACAGTAACATCCAGATTGACAGGTGTATTATTTCATTTTGCTTTTTCCTATGCAAGAATGTTATGTTATGGTAGAGCTTTTTCAAATCTCAGCCAAAGAATTCACAAATGCAAAAATAACGAGTTAAGTAAGAACATGCCTGCATTACCCCAAACTCAGTAAATTGCTAAGAGAAAACAAAACAAAAAAATTGGGGTGGGGGTGCATTTTCATTGGTTCATTTATTCACTCATTCAAAATCCTTATCCAGTGCCTGCTATGTGTCAGGTAATGTTCTCAACACTTGGACCCCATCAGTAGAGAATTTGGTTAGGGCCCCTCCCTTTGTAGAGCTCGGATTACTGTGGGAGGAGTTGATAGTAAGAGAGGTAAAGTAAAAGATGCAACATGCTGGAGAGCTAGTACCTGGGAGAGCCTGGCTAAAGAACAGCAGGACTGTTGAGGGAGGGGCTCGGCTGCAATTTAAATAGGTTGGAAGTTTCCTCACAGATGAGGACCTTGGAGCAGAGATGGTGACGAGGCTGCTCACACAGGCACCTGGCTGAGCCCACCAAAGACCCTGAACCCCAGTTGGCTGAGCACCTTCCCAGAGCGGCATGGAGATCTGGAAGGGTGGTGGGTGGGGGAGGTGGGGAAGAAGTGGGGAGAGGCCAGAAGCAATGGGGCAGGAAAGAATTCCAGCAGGTAAGGGGAGGTGGAGGCAGCTGTCAGGGCCTCAGGGCTTGATGCTGAGTCCTTGTAGGGTTCTGAGCGCAGCAGTGGAACATACAACTTACGTTGTAAAGGCCTAATGTGGCTGCTGTACTCAGAATGGACGGTGGAAGGAGGGTGGTCCAGAAGAACCAGTGAGACCAGTTAGGAGGCAAGAAGTAGGTGGGGTGGGGGGTGCACCCACAGGCATCTGACTCTCAACACAGCTTACAGACAGGTCCCTGGAGGGTTTGGGATGGACTGCGTGCAGGACAGGAGAGAAGCCAGGGTTTCCCCAGGAAGCCTCACACTCTCACTTTAAAGTAAAATACAAACGCTGAAAACGACTCCAGGTTCGAGTCTAGGCAAAGGCGATGCTCAAGGAAACAGACAAGGGTCTCTAAGAGGAGGAATAAGGGGTAGGGAGCGTGATGGAAACCATGCAGATTCCAATTAGGGAACGTGGGGTGCGGGTTAGTTCTCATGTGGGCCAGGCTCTGGAATCCCTGGGACCCAGGAGGGAACGTTCCTGGTACATGGAGGACAATGTGTTAATCAACCACGGCTTGTAGGACTAGATTAACTCTCACTCTGCATGCCACAGCCATAGTCAGTGAAAATACACGTATTAGTGTGCACTCCTATTTTCCAAGTGTTCACTAGAATGATTACATGTTCTGAGTTATTTGTTTATTCTTAATCTCCTGATTACAAAATGGAGTACATGTGTGAATTTACAAGTTCTACTGAAATTCAGAGATTTTCAGCAGGAATGTGAGCTCTGCAAAACCGGGTTTCATTCTCTCAATCAGACCCAATGGTTAGAACAGTTGGGGCGTATTACAGACAGTAATGCTGCCTGATTGGTCGACTGAATTAATGAATTAAGTAACATGTAATAGTTTTTATGTATTTAGTATTAGACTTCTGAGTATTATGGTATTATATTT
This sequence comes from Ailuropoda melanoleuca, assembly GCF_002007445.2. Taxonomy (NCBI): domain Eukaryota; kingdom Metazoa; phylum Chordata; class Mammalia; order Carnivora; family Ursidae; genus Ailuropoda; species Ailuropoda melanoleuca. Next base: position 928,493 of record NC_048235.1, read on the forward strand.
GCTTTGTCATAAGAAGTTATTTACTTTTCGATGAGTTTACAAACCAATTACAGTGATCAATTAAACATAATTTGTCCTTTCTCCTTGGACATCAATAAAAGCATACTTGCAACTTCAGTGTGTGCATGGATGAGATACTGGAGTTTCTATCTCACCCCTAAATTTATTGAACTGGTGAGGCTAATATTAAAGCACTAACTGATTGATTTTGCTTTTAATGGTTTCCAACAGCAGTTGATAAACTATAGCCTGAGGTCCAAATCTGGCCCAACACCTGTTTTGGTAGGGCTGGCAAGCTAAGAATGTTTTTTACATCTTCAAATGGTTGAAAATATCAAAAGAAAAATAATACTTCATGACACATCGAATTCAAATTGTGTTTGTGAGTATAATTTTATGGGAACACAGCCAGACCATGACCATTCATTAATGTACTATCTATGGCTGCCTTCAGATCACAAGAGCAGGGCTGAATAATTGTAGCTTGGACTATCTGTGACCTGCAAAATCTGAAATACTTACTATCTCCCTCTTTTCAGAGAATGTTTGCTGACCCCTGGTATAGACAACAATCATATAATAACTCTTTGCATTCATACGGCCTTTTCCTTACCCTTCTATTGATCATTAAGAAAGTAATAGGCTTGGGGCGCCTGGGTGGCACAGCGGTTAAGCGTCTGCCTTTGGCTCAGGGCATGATTCCGGCGTTATGGGATCGAGCCCCATGTCAGGCTCTTCTGCTATGAGCCTGGCTTCTTCCTCTCCCACTCCCCCTGCTTGTGTTCCCTTTCTCACTGGCTGTCTCTATCTCTGTGGAAGAAATAAATAAAAATCTTTAAAAAAAAAAAGAAAGTAATAGGCTTTATCTCATTAATCCTCATGTTCTTGAGTTAAGAAAACTGATTTAAATTCTTAATGAATTCAACTTTTTATGCACATTATAAGTTTATCATCTTTCTGAAAGTTTCTCTTTTAGGTTTGATTCTAGTCATGAATGGGGAAATCTTCTTAAGGATCACAGACTTTGTGTTTCATAGGATAAACACTAACCAGAAGTCAGAATTTGGCTGAAAAAGGTTTAAAAAATACACAGAAAGAGAAACCTCAGTTCATCTGTTGGGGTGCGTCCACTCAAGCCTGGACTCTAAATTAAAGAAAGTGGGTCTGAATTCTACAAAATGCCACCTGATACTCAACATACTTCAATTTCTGAAAATGTCAAAGTTCTTCAATAATTGGAGACATGAAGTCTACTGAGACCTACCCCCTTCAAAGAGGGGAGCTGATGATTGCTTAAGTGCATAGGAAATAAATCTCTCTCCCTGTGTATTTCAAAAGCAACATGCGGTGTTGGAGAAATATATAGGAGATAAAAAATGGGGGCCTTGACCTAAGTCTCACATCTTGTATGAAAATGATTTCACAACAGATCACAGCTTTCCATATAAAAGGTAAAACTCTAAACGTTTAGAAAATCTTCTGCATTTAGGGCAGGGCAAGGAGTCCGTAGTTAGACATGGAAACAAAGTAGGATCCATAAAAGCAAACATTGATAAATTAGACATCATCACAGTTAAAACCTTTCCTCTGTGAAAGATTTTGTTAAGAGGTTGAATAGATGAGCTACATACTGGGAAAATTTTTTTGAAAGCCATATATCCGACAAAGGACTAGTATCTAAAATACATAAAGAATGCTCAAGATGGAAAAAGAAATAATCCAACTAAAAATGGGCAAAAGGCATAAAGAAACATATCACTGAAGAGAATATACAGATGATAAATATCACATAAAAGATATTCACAATCACTAGCCATTAGGAAATTGTGCAATCCCTATGAGCACATATGATACATCATTATGTTTACGTGTATACCCATGGACAACATAAATGCTGGTGAGGAGGCAGAGAAGCTGAATCACTTATGCATCATTGGTGGAAACATAAAATGGTTCAGCTATTCTGGAAAATCATTTGGCCATTAAAACCTAAACATTCAATTACCATTCAACCCAGAAATTAGACTTCTGGGCATTTATCCCTGAGAAGTGGAAAGTTATGTTCACACAAAAACCTATACATGAATGTTTATAGCAGTTGTATTCATAATAGTCCCAAACTAGAAATAATCCAGATATCCTTCAACGGGTGAATGATTAAAGAAGCTAGTGTGTCCATTCCGTGGGGTTCTATTCAACAATATAAAGAAATAAATTGTGGATACAGGCAACAAGCAGGATGCGTCTCCCCAGAACTATGCTAAGTGAGAAGTCCATCAAGAGACGACATACTTTGTGACTCCTTGCATAGACCATTCTTGAAATTACAAACTTATGGCAATGAGAACAGATTAATGGTTGTGGGGTTTAAGATGGAGTGGGTGCAGGGGAAACGGATGTGGGTATTCCAGAGCAACCTGAGATGCACTTTTGTGATGAATGGTCTGTATATTGAGTGTATTGATGCCAATACCCCAGCTGTGATACGTACTCTCACTTTGCAAGGTGCTGTCATTGGGGCAAACTGTTTGTGGGATCCACAGGCTCTCTCGGTTTTAATTCTTACAAGTGCATGTGGATTTATAATGACTTCTGAAGAAATATTTTAATGTAAAAATTTTAAAATTATATATATATAAATTATAATGTTCATTTGAATTACATACAATGAATATAAGCCATTTCACTTAGAAAATTATTTGTATTATATAAAAGTATGTGTATATACATATTTCAATTCATAATGAAAGAGATTAAAATTTTATCCATACTCAACACAAAAATCATGTATTTCTCAATGTTCCTTCAAGATAGAAAGTAATATGGGTTTCATGATTGTAAATTCTTGGTAAATATTGGCAAATTTGAAGATGGACCCTATATGATGTCATTTTTGCACATTCCTGGGGACAATGACGATTTCTCTTGGGAAAAAAAAAATACTAAACCAAAAAAAAAAAAGTCCTTTCCAGTGAACACAATTATTACTTCCNTGTGTATATACATATTTCAATTCATAATGAAAGAGATTAAAATTTTATCCATACTCAACACAAAAATCATGTATTTCTCAATGTTCCTTCAAGATAGAAAGTAATATGGGTTTCATGATTGTAAATTCTTGGTAAATATTGGCAAATTTGAAGATGGACCCTATATGATGTCATTTTTGCCCATTCCTGGGGACAATGACTATTTCTCTTGGGAAAAAAAAAATACTAAACCAAAAAAAAAAAGTCCTTTCCAGTGAACACAATTATTACTTCCCCAAGAGGCTCTCTCAGTCCTGTTATTAGGAGCCAGGAGGGAAGAATTACAAATCAAAGGACAAGGATTCCTGGACAGACACGTTAAAACCTCCAAAAGCATGGAAGATTGTAGGGTGTCAGTGGAAACACAGGTGTTAAAACAGATGTGTAGACAGAACGAGTAACATTATGAGAAAACATTAAATACGCTTCATGATCTGCCACTCANAAAAAAAAAAAGTCCTTTCCAGTGAACACAATTATTACTTCCCCAAGAGGCTCTCTCAGTCCTGTTATTAGGAGCCAGGAGGGAAGAATTACAAATCAAAGGACAAGGATTCCTGGACAGACACGTTAAAACCTCCAAAAGCATGGAAGATTGTAGGGTGTCAGTGGAAACACAGGTGTTAAAACAGATGTGTAGACAGAACGAGTAACATTATGAGAAAACATTAAATACCCTTCATGATCTGCCACTCAAGAGTTTTGTGTCACAATATTTCAAAAGTGGAAAATTTGCCTGATGATCTTTATACTTAACACGTGCTGAATAGCTATGAAAATATGTCAAAGATATATCCACTGAACACAAGTATAAATTGAATTCTACAATTAAAAAAACTTAATATGCAACAAAAATAAATCAATCGCTTTGCTTTTGCACAAAGAGGAATGTATTAAGGAGGGCACGTATTGCATGGAGCACTGGGTGTTATATGCAAGTAATGAATCATGGAACATTGCATCAAAAACTAGGGATGTACTATATGGTGACTGACATAATACAATAAAAAATNAAAAATAAATCAATCGCTTTGCTTTTGCACAAAGAGGAATGTATTAAGGAGGGCACGTATTGCATGGAGCACTGGGTGTTATATGCAAGTAATGAATCATGGAACATTGCATCAAAAACTAGGGATGTATTATATGGTGACTGACATAATACAATAAAAAATTATTTAAAAAAAGGAATGTATATTTCATTAAAGGCAAACCCAGTCTAAATCCCATAAAAATGTTTCATGCTAATTAAATGAAAATATAATAATTTAAGAAATGTTATTGATATGGTAACTATTGGACTAAAGCAATGGATCCCCTGCCCTGTAGATTTTCATTTTTAATTCAGGTGTCACTCACTTTCCCTTTTCCCCTGCTTAATCAAGTCTTATAGTTGCATTTTGATTCTCCTCTTGGTCTTTTATGACATTGGTTTTTTGTTTTAAACTAACTTGTTTAAATTGTTTTAAATTAACTTTTTAAATTAGCTCAGAGAGACTCATAATCAATCATTGGAAAGGAANTAAATTAGCTCAGAGAGACTCATATTACTGGTATATAATAAATGTCCAATGTAGGCAATATCTACAAATCAAATTATTTTTCTAATTCTTGCAAACAAATGCTCCAACATCTCTTTTTTAGTCATGAAACTATATCTTTGAGCTTTGGATGTCATGTAGTTGTAAGACTTAGACCATGCAAATAATGTACTTTGAAACTTTTTAATAAAAAGACCTAAAAATATCACAGATTAATAGTGTTCACAGTAATACTTGGCTCGCTTGTCCTGATTAAGTTCCTAGGACCTCACAGGGAAGCAAGCAAACTTCTTCTGGAGGAGGGGGTTGTGCGTTCTCAGAGACAATTACACTAATTAGCAATTTTTCTTCCATCATGCCAAATACAGAAACCTATGAGAAACCAAGTAGTTTGTCCTTTGAGGCTTAGAAATATTATCCTAGTTAAAGTTATTTTTAAAACACCTTATGTCTAATAGTAACACAAATATTTTAATTTCGAATGTCCTGTACAATCCTGGCTGTGTTTTGCATCCTCGTAACACCGAAGGATCCTTCACTCAGTCAACTGTAGCAATTTTAGTTTCTTTATATCTGAAGTTAAAATCAAATTAAAAAGCTCAACCCTGGGGCGCCTGGGTGGCTCAGTCAGTTAAGTGTCTGCCTTTGGCTTAGGTCATGATCCCGGGGTCCTAGGATCCAGGCCCACAACAGGCTCCCTGCTCTGCGGAGAGCCGCTTCTCCCTCTGCCCCTGCCCCTCCCCCTGCTTGTGTTCTCTCTCTCTCTGACAAACAAATAAAGAAAATCTTAAAAAAAATAAAAATAAAAACCTCAACCCTCACCCTCCAAAAAGCCTTTTCTAAATATCTACTCACAAAGTCATCATGATTAAACTGATTATCTGCTTTCTAATAGGTATGAGCAATAAACATCTGTGTATCAACAAAAAACAGATTGGAGGAGAGGAAATCATTACTATCAGGTTTTTCATTAAAAGTTTTGCCATTTCGTCTATTATGTATTGATTACAAAGGCATGATAAATAATTTCAATATGTTATAGAAACCTCAGCTACTTGCAGCAGTGCAAAGATCTGGTATCATATCGTTAACATGATACAGTGATATTTATTTCTTTACTATCTTTTCCTGTTTTGAAGTCAAAACTACATTATCTATATGCTTTCTTCCCAAGCATGAGTCAGGAGAATGTTCCTGCTGTCAGTTTGAATTGAGTGGTGTGAAGCAGGAGGCCAAAGCGAGGGAAAAATCTAATTTGAGAACTGCAGACTACACCATTTATCACGTAATACTTCCCTGGAGTCTATTTCTAGAACTGAGAATACATAATAGCAATTCCTTATATTTGGAGAAAACTGATAAG